>NC_092213.1:64764441-64786047 GCF_043381705.1 Parasteatoda tepidariorum
ATATATATATTAGTTATTTTAGACAATTTAAACGAACCTGCGGTTATAAATGAATTTTTGAATTATTTATATGTGTCTGCGGGCAAAATAACATTCAAATCAAATTTACCATACCAAACATATATATATATATATATAAGTATATTTACTATACCAAACATGCATTGAAACATACATACTTACAAACAAATCGGAGTAAATTGGCATCTGTCCGTTTTAGTGTATGCATTTTAAATTAAGTTTAGCGGCTCTGATTACTATTTAGTATAACTGAATGCTACATTTATTCAATAAATCAATCACTTTTCTACAAGGTTTAAGTATATTAAATAAAAGAATCAAAGCTGTTTATAAATCTTAAAAATTGAAGAAGGAAAGAACCTTTTCTTAAATCTATTAGCTTAACCGGAAATGATATATTGCATTATTGCTTCGTAAAATTATTTTCCTTCCGCACAACTTAACAAGATTAGAATATCTTTTCCAAGATTTATTTGAATCAAAGTGTTATTTGCAGAATGTTCCATTTTTTAGGAAAAAAAAGCTTATTTATATTGCTTATAGCTGCTATCTTTTCCTACTGTTCACTATATATTTGCTTCCCCAAAATCTAAATTACAAAATCAATATGGAAAAAAACATGGAAAGAAAAAGAACCATTCCCTTTTCTTAATGTTTCGTTTTGAAGAAAATCATTTCAACAGAAGAAAATGACGAACATTTCTATTTTAGAGATAAAAACTTGGAAGTAAAAAAAAAAAATCGGTCAATTCACCCCTTATGTGTAAACAACCTGCGTGGTATTTTCGCTCGCTTAAAGAAAGTTCTTAGGTGATAAACTTAGAGAACGCAAGAGTTACTTAAAGTAGTGCGTAGAAAAATGCCGTAGATTAAGATTGATATTCCTTCTTGATGTTTAAAAATGGAAAAAAAAAAACTAACTCGTTGTAGTTTAAAAGAAACGTGAGTTCTTAAACGTGAGCTAGCTTGTCATCTAAGCAACACGTTCGCTATTTTGAGGTGTTTTCTAATAAATAAGAGTTTTTTTAGAAGGCGTTATAATGTACTGGAGTAAATCATAAACCTGTCATCTTTAATGATAGTTTCTTCCGGGTAAATCCTTAAAAACAACATGCCTTTTTTTAGTTACAATTTTGTCTTAAGCTTTAGGTAGACGTTATCGATATCATTGAAAATAATGCCTAATATTACTCAAAATAATACTTCTTTGTATTTTATATTTTTGAAACTGGATCACTAGATTCTTGAAATTGGTTTATCATACCTTTTTGTTCTCTTTATTAGAACGTATGTAGTCCGAGAAGTGGTCTTACTTCTGATATTGTAATTTCTTTTATATAAGTCGATATTTTTACGTAAGTATGCAGATCATATAAAAATGAGCACAACATAATTAGCATATTTCTTATAATTTAAGAACAAAACCAACACTTTAAGTCTCTTTCGAATTAGTATAATCATTATTATTTTTTTTTCAGGAACCTTAACACGCGAATGAAAAGCAGTTCTGTTTTAGAGTCTCTTGCTTAATGCATTTACATAAATCACGAAAATCGTTATGGCTTTAAGACCTATAAACATTACCGTACCGTTGTTGCAATGTTTTTATTTTATTGATTATCGTTTGTGATTCTCAATGCCACCGCATTTTAAATTTTACAACTAAGAAAGGAAAAAAAAACTTCAGGAGAGAATGGGATTGGATACCTGCAAGTGACGTAGTGTGGGCATCTCGGTTCTGATTGGTTGCTGAAACATGGCATTTGTTTGCGTTAAAAACTGTTCTTTCCATTCTATTTCGAGTAAGCCTAGCCTGTCAAGTATCAATTCTTTTAAATGACACATTATATTTTCTTTTACAAATATTTCAATTCTTTCACTATACTTAACACAAAAACAAGCACGAAGTCAAGTAGAATGAATGAATCGAATTATGAATCGAAGTATCTAATTATGAATCTAATTATGAATCGAAGCTGCCAGGCACACAAAACAAAAACACGTCTCGGTTGCAATAAAATACATATACAAAAAAATTAAGCTAGGTAAAATATGTAGACCAGAAAGAATAATATTTTAACGAATTCAATGTGTGATACGGCGTTGTATTTAATTAATTTCATGTTAATTAGCATTCTAATTTATGTACAGAAACTTATCTCGACATTAACATGCCATTTTGCTTATAAACGGTCAGCTGGTGCTGAGATCATAGGTCATGTGACTGTGTATCAGTGATTGTCTTCTTCTCGAGTTGCAAGTACCCGTTTTGATAATTATAATTATGCTGCCGAATCATGGATTCCTTACTATTTTGGTGAAGTTTATTAGCATCTTAAGTTTTACATTTAAACTTTTGATTTTGAAGCGATGCAGATGTATGTATCTAAGTTAAAATATGGAAAAAGTTAAATTGGTAAACAAATAATACTTATTTTTAAACTTTTGTTATTAGTCAAATGATCAAGAATGTAAGCAAATTGCTACTGGATGAATATTTTGATCATAAAATAACGATAATCATGGAAAAAATCTACGCATAACTTAAAGTTCAAAATAAACGAATACTTGGTAACAACTATCCACAAAATTATCATCTGAAGATTTCTATAAGTATAGCTGCTTTAAGATAACTATTTTGTCAAATAGAAGATAAAAAAAAAAGAACTTTTCTAAACGAAAAATCGTGTATTGCTAGCACGATTCATTAAAGCACTCATCGTATCTACAATTATACAGTTTGACAAAAAATATAAATATTTCCGTGAATAACTTATTTTCTAACAGTAGGAATCAACACATTAAGTGCCAACCTTGATGCATTGAAGGGTTGACCTCAAATAATTTTATTAATTCGTGTTAATTATAAATTAAGGGATATGTGTTAAAATTTCGTCGAGCAGGTAAAGGCGCAAATACCACCAGATTGACACCAAATAGTATCATATATTTACCAATACATACTTATTAGGAATTAAATAAAAATAATTTGGTCTTTTAAAAGACGGTGAAATTAATGTTTTAGAATATACGATTAAAAAATATATTGCACAGTTCATTTTTAAAAATAACTAAACACAAAAGTGCTTTAAATTAATTATATTTTAACATCAACCAAATAAAGTTATTTCAATGAAAAACTTAAAAAGAATAACCAGGTATTTGGTATATAGTTTTCCATTGCTGGCGAAAAATCTTGTTTTTGGCAGCATTTTCTGGTTTTGTCAAAAACGGTTGTCGGTGTTTTACGCAAGTACAATTAAGTTTACAAAATAAGGCGAAATCGTATCTTTTTTCAACAGATTTGGATTCCTACTCATCAAAATGAGGGGGGGGGGTATCCACAACCTGGATGGTATGGTTCCAAGGTTATTTATTGCCGGGATAGTCTGGTTAGTAGGGCACTGGACCCATGTCCAAGAGTCGGTTGGTTCGATGCCCGCCGGCCGAAGACTCCCGATTAGTAATTGGTGACTGATACACGTTAAATCTGTTGAGTCCAAAGTCCTCCATGTTCCCATAGAAAATCAATACCTTTGGGGGTACTGATTCAGGAGCCCCCTTGTCTTCTGGATTGGGATTAAAATTACAAGGGTACGGAGTTGAACATTGATAGTCGTAAGGACAGAATTGGGTCGGCTGTTCAAAGATGGTAATAAAATTATAAAATAGTTTATTTAATGAGGTGAACCGGGTTCGAATCGCAGCGATGACAGGTTGATACGAATTTCACACCTAGTTTGCAGCGACCACAGTGCTGACGTAAAATATTCTCAGTGGTAGACGGATCATGGGTTGGAGTCCCCCTGCCATCGACCGAACCTTGGGAGGTGTTCGTGGTTTTCCTCTCCTTGTAACACAAATACGGGTTAGTTTCCCCAAAAATTACTCCACGAAGGCAAATTTCACCCTATACTTAATCCTCCTCGAAGTTTCCTTATCTTCTGGATTGGGTTTAAAATCATAAGGCTACGCATGTGAGCATCAGTGGTCGTAGACCCAAACTGACGTCAGCTGTTCAACAACGGTTATAAAATATAAAATTACACTGTGAAAAATTTGGCGTAAGGTAATTACCACAGATTTTAATGTGGGTCAGCTGTTCAACGACGGTTATAAAAAAAGTGGTTTATTTAGGAGAATGGTTGAAAGTTTGATCCCTTGATTGTTAAGTCAAGTCTTTTCCTCGTTGCGGATTAAGTTTTAAAAACATTCTTTGAATTTCCTTTTTGTCCGCCATTTGAAAACTCCTCTTTTGGGATAAAAACAGCAGACATAAAGCAAAACAATTAATGTTTAAAGTCTTCTAATTTTGTTACTTTAAAAAAATATAGTGAAAAGAACAATTCTGCCGCGTAATTTAAAAAATCCACGCAAATGTTTCACCATAGATTTCGAGAAAAGTGACTCAACGACTACTTTCTTTCTATTGCTAATGTGCTAAGAACGTTAAAAGAGAATTTTAAAAAACTGATAAAAAATGTGGTAAAACAAAAAAAAAATTTTGAGACAGGTAGCTTATTATACGAAAATGCCAAATATTTATATAATTATACATAAAAATCTAAATTTCGATATTTTTTAGTTTCTTACGTTAAATTTTTTATTGCAATGTAGAATTTTTCATAACAAATTATAGTGCAATTTCGTAAAGCTCACGTATTTTTGTATTACATAGTATTTGACAGGAGAAGTCTTCCTTGCTTGAAGTAACATTCAAATTCGGAAGATAATTTATTTATTTTACTATACGAAGCGATTTCTACTATTGTACTGAAATATATGTGGGAAATTAAACACTTGTCAATTGTATACATGCTAAATACGTGTCAATATTCATGACAATAATATACAATTTAAAGCAAAAAATTTATATGCCAATATCATGCATGTTAAAATTTTCAAGAGCCTGTAACTATGCTGAAACTATAGCAAGCATTGCTGTTATGAAGTTGCAGGGATTTAATTATCGACAATGTCAACATTCATCTATCAAAAAGTACCTCAAGTCAGAATCAAATTAACATATCTTATATACTAGTGAATTGCTATTTTATATTTATAGTGGCACTTACGCCACAAACTAATTTGCATTCAGTTTGATGTATGAAATAACTAGACGTTTTCTAAATATGACAGTAACTATTCTAATTTTAGTTTATTCTTTACCTTTCTTTGTATATTTTAATTTAGTACCGTCGGGAATGGTGTTTCTCAAAACCAACATGGAGCTTGAGTTTAATTAGAAACTTCAAATAAAGCACAGTTCTTAATTAATCAAATTTTCTATTGATTAACTCTTTAGTTGATACAATTACCCGAATGATGAATAGGCGAAGAATGTATAACGAACTGCCTGATTCTTAATGAATTCAAATCATTACAGCAGCGATGAAAGACATAGAAATTCATTACTTTGTTTTTGCAATAAGGCGCTAATGATCTCGCAATTATGCTTATATTGGAATAAATATGGCCGCCTCTACAAAAAATTGTTTAAAATTCGAGTAGCAACATGAACTTTACTAAGTTGTTTATGTTACTATGCTTCCTTATGTTTAAGAACAGTACTGTACTTTATTCCAATGGTTTTAATAGATATCAGAAAGTACATTTTTTAAATTTTGAAGGAAATAGAACGAAGGTTTCAAAGTTGTGTGTGATGATTATATGCTTAAAAAAGTTTTAGCTTTTTGTTTATTTATTTTCTTTGCCCTTCTAGGTTCTACTTATGGTGCAGATAAAATCAAAAGTTCGAGAGCCCAATCTAAAATATGCTTATTAATTTGAGCAGACTATATTTAAGGATTTGAAATCAGACACATAAACGCACTTTCTCTCTTTTTTTCCGGCGGATTTGCTCTTATTATTTACATAATATGAGGATGACCGCAATATTGAAATGTTGCCCCTATAGATGGGCCAGGAAAGCAGTCGAAAGTTTAGATGTCTTATTGTTAATTTTCTTATTTGGTATTATGCTACATCTCAAGAATAAAATCCAATTTCTCCATATAATCGAATTTGTTTTCAAGGAATTATAAAATTCGTTTAACTAAAGACAATTCCCCACAAAAAGCAATTTTTAATAATTATTTGTTATTTTTTATGTAATAATCGAAACATTTTGAGTTACCAGGTTTGAAAAATTTGCATCATTTGAATGTATGTAATAATGTAATTTATTAATAATGTATTTTTAATTTTCAAAATACAAATGTGAAAAAGATGTTCCAATTATTAACAATTCTCAATAAAACGAAATTTAAATATACGTTTTTAAAAAAAAAATATTATTCAGAAACTACTCTACCGATTTCGGTTGATTTTGTTTTTTATAAACTGCTTTTTTGATTAAACTATTGGGACCATATTTTTCAGATTGCGTCTTACCACTCCCCATTTTCAGGAGGATCTGAAATCTCAACCATTTGCATAAAAGGCATGTTTGTTCAGAGATACATTTTGGGTCTAATTTCTGAAATTATATATATTGTTTGCATAAGTTGGTTGGAATATTTTAGGTTATCCTTAAAAATCAATAAGATTGAAATTTGGTTCGTGAAAATCCAATCATTTAATTAGAAGTTATTCAAGTGCATGCATTGGTCACAGTTATTTCGAAAATGAATTTTGCATATTACACTGGTGTAAGGAATTAAGAGAATTTGCAAACTTGGTTGATTATCTCTTGAACTACTCGACCGATTTTAATCAAATTTGATATGTAAGTACATTGATACAGTACAAAACAAATAACCATTCAACAATTGTAATACACACGCATGATTGTGCGTAACACTCGTTGGAGTCGGAAGGTATGAAATTGCCGCAGGACAATTCAGGCCAATTGCCACAGGAAATAATAAACTGCCTTATTTCAAGTATGAAATCACGCTGGCAAGGTCTGTATATCTGTAAGAGGGGACCATGCCCCATATTAATCCCTGTTTTTTGTTTATTCTGCAACAGCTGTTTCATACCTTCCAACTCAAACGAGTGTTACGCACGATCATTCGTGTGTATCACAATTGTTGAGTGGTTATTTGTTTTGTATTGTATCAATTTATGTACATATCAAATTTCATTAAAATCGGCCCAGTAGTTCTAGAGATAATCAACCAAGTCTGCAAATTCTCTTACACTAGTGTAGTTAAATAATATTATTGCTCGGTATATATCATTAGTTTCGTATAATCTAATTTTTCAAAATATATTTTGCTCAATATTTATATTTCTTGTTTCAAGTATGTATTTATATATTTTCTTTACGCTTCCTTATCCATAAGTAAATCAAGAAAAATCTGCGCCATTTTCCTATAAACTATAAGTGCATGATGCAAGCTATCATGCCTAACTTGGACAGCATGGATCATAAATCGGGCAGGGATTCCGACATTAAAAAGGCAAAAAGAATATCTCAGAAACCGAAAACGCTTCGTTTTCCAACCTGCCACTGCTCATTTATTTCAAAATTTCACCCCACCCTCAAAACATTCGATCTTCCTTCCGTTTATCCTTACATCGATATCTCCTGGAAAAAAAAGAGCGGTACTTCAGACTGGTGGCGTAATTTTTTTTTCGCCATCTCGTCAAGTTTCTTCGCCAAGTCTTTTCGATTCAGAATTTCTTCAACCATTTCTTTTTCATTTATTTTAATCTGGAATTTCGACTCATGTTCTTCCTGAGAAGTTGAGTTTGTTATTATCGATGGAAATTCTCGTGTTTTTTTTCTTTTTAGAATAAAAATCCCCCTTCTTTTATCAACTATTCTGGATCACTGTTGCGAAATGAAATAAAAGTGGGTTTTATTTATTTATTTTTTATTTTCCAAACTGGCATCTGATTTTTTTTGGATTGAAGTAAGTCTGATTTTTTTGAAGTAGTTTTTCTGTTTTGATTATCATTATTATTATATTTCTTCACTTAATACGCTATATTCGGAAGAATTTATTTGATTTGGGGAAAGAAAGAAGAAAATCGAATGAATTTCTTGTTTATGCTGTTTAAGAGATTATTATTTCATTTTTCTTAGAGATATTCTCTGGAAATTCGAATAAATCATTACGTAAATACGAAGTTGTCTTGCATTTTATCAGATGCTTATTTTATCGAATTTTTTCTATTTCAGAAATAAAACTTCGTCACATAATTTTCTTTTTGAGATAAAATTTATTTTAATGAAAAATTAAGCAAATAAAATGATCAAAATTCTAAGAAAAATATGATTCATTAATACTAAAAGCTATTTAATATTTATTTTTACTTTTTTAATAATTGATGAATTTTAATTTGTAAACGATATCGGGTTATAATGACGCAGTAAAATTACTTCCCATTCTTCGTCTAGCGTCACAGAATCTGTATATTTTTAGTTTAAATTCTTTTTTCAATTACATATTATATTTTAATACATATTATACTTTAAATTGATTATATTTTAATACATATTATACTTCAAATTGATTATATTTAAAACTGATTATATTTTAAATTCAGCTATTTTCTAATTACGTTACGTTTTACACATTAAGAAAATATTACATGTTAACAAAATATGATATATTAACAAAATATTCTATATTAACAAAAATATACATTAACAAAAATATACATTAACAAAAATATACATTAACAAAAATATTCTTGACTAAAAGTTTATTAATTAAATTATATGCTAATAAATAATTGTTTTTTTTATAAGAAAATATTAAGAGAAATCAATGATTACTAAGAAACACTTACGGTATTATTAAGTGGAGCGAGCAGAGGTTTGAACCTTCTAGTAGTTTAATTTATCGAAATTGCACTTCATGCTGTACCCAATTACTTTAGATTGTAATACAAATTTTAGAGCAATGAGAATAAGCTTTCTTGAGTGTCAAATAAAAATATCTAAATTGAAAACTTTTTCTGGTAATAAAAATTTTCTAGTTTAATACTGACACATAATTTTAAATCAGTAATGAATCTTAGTTTAAATACAGCGTTGTACGATTACGAATAGTAATTAAATTTTAATTTATTTCAGAATTCATTTATCAACTACTTGTCTAAAATTGGCGAAAAATTTTGGAAATTTGCTTAGATATTTTTGATAGTATATCGAACTGTATTATAGGAATTGAACTCTTCTAGAAATAAACTACCTCGCTGAGTTAAGTAAAGTTTTCAAATAAGCTTTCAAAAAAAAAAAAAAAATCATGAATCGATATATCATTTGAATTTGCTAAAATTTTAACGGAATGATCATTTGAATCATGTTTACCTATGAAATATTTAGTATAATGAAATGATGAATATAGTGTTAATGAAATGTTGGAGAATGTTCACAGATTGTTAATAAATGTAAATGATGTAGTTTTATTGAAATTAAAAAAAGAAATATAATTCGCACTTAATTTAATTTTAACTTAATAAAATATGAAGCAAACTTGCACCATCTTAACATTTCAGAAGCTCTAACAGTGTACTATTGTATTAATTTTAATGCAGAGAAGAGTCCCCTACCCTAGGATCTCTATTTTTTTCTTTACATTAATACATTGTAGTGTTTTTCTTTCACCCTTTCATCCCTTCAGTTAGTCGATAAATGAGTACCAAGCATGCTTGGGAACTGAACACTGGGGGTTTCGTGTTCGGTTGACCACCTAACCGGAACATCTGCTCCTGCACCCAAGAGCCCAAGATCAAGAAAACTGAGATGGGCCCAGTTGGACTGTCGCGCCACTGAGTTTAGTTTTAGTGTTTTTCTTTACATTGCAGTGTTTTTCTTTACACTGTAGTGTTTTTCTTTACATTGTAGTGTTTTCTTGAGATTCGCAATTGATTAAAAATTATTTTTTAATTTAATAAACAACAATAGTTAAGGAACTAAATTGATTTCATATTCTATATACAGCGATCAATAAATTATAATTTATTAATATAGATAAAATTTCTGGGAGTTAGCATGATTCAGAATAAAAAGTAGGTTGTAGTGAAAGAGCTGTTTGCTTTTACAAAGTTAAGTAAAGACATTTATTATTTTCAATTTAATATTATCTAAAAATATGCGAAGTGGTCGCACCTAAATAGTCTCAAAATGTGTAATACATCTCTTCTCGTAAATAAGGAAGGATTAAACATTCATCCACCACAATTCTGTCATGAATACGACATTTAATTGTATCTTTTTAAATGTATGCTTTCAATTATAGTTTGCGTGTTCTCTTGTTTATCTCTTTAAAAATGCAAAAGCCTAGAAGTAATTGTTTTTATCTCTAAATTGGGTGTACCTTTGATACCACAAAGCGGGGTGGAGAAACTAAAACGTCTTCAATACATTTTCCTTCAACTGGATTTCATCCAAAAAATTTTTACTATTAAGAGCCACACCCTATTGAATAATTTCCTTTCATCAAGAAAGCCCTAAATCAATATTAAATCTATTTATGAAGACAACATTGAATTCAATGTGTGACAGGTATGCTAAATTATGCTTTTCTTAACTGAAGTTTTAATAATTTATCTATTTTTTGCAGGTAATTTTATTGTTGAGAGAGCTCACGACACTCGAAATTAAAAATGTAGTTCTTAATACGCATATCTTAATTACGCTGTGTATTTACACATTATTTCCATGAAATTTTGATGAGTTAGGTCATTTTAGGATTTCCGAAAATTCTTTTACTTTGCTTAAAAGTTGACTTAATGACATTAAATAATCTATCACAAAGTTTATGAACAGGAAAAATATTTAAGTGCTCGAATTTGTAACTTTGCATAGCTCCTTAGTCAATTGCGGACGTACAACAAACTTCGTGTTTTATTCGAAGCGTTTCTGCACTCAGAAGCGTTTTATGGGTTCATAATTCGAACAAATATTCAAATTTTAATTGGGTTTTAAAAAATTAGGTATATTAGTTACACAAATACGTGGAGTCTGGTTAGACTTTTAACAAAAGTTCGTTTTTTTAAAAAGAAAAATCCTTCCCTTCCTTCAAAAATTTGTTTCCATACATAAATTCTGCGTATTTGTATTCTATCCAAAAATAAAAATCCGTATTGACCAAATACATTTAAAAGAAACCTTAAAACGTGCTTCTGAAGGGTACTTTAAGTACCCTTAAAACTTTCACCAAAGACAGGTTTTGAGACCAATAATCAAAGAAAAGAAATCTATAAAAATAATTTATCAGGAAGCATTTATGCAATAATTTTATGCAATAACATTTTTACATAATTATTTTTCCATTTGTTTAAAAGGACTAATGATTCAACTCCCCCATATAAATATGTATTTTTTCAATATGAAAATAAATTTATTAAATTTTCATCCAAAATCTTTAAATTAAATCTTAATTTATTTTACAAAATGTACTTTTGTCTTCACTTAATTACGGCATTCTTTATAAGCATTTTAGAGAACTAAGCATTCATAAGCTTTAGAAAACTAAAATAAGTCAAATAATTAAACGATAAGAGAGCATTTTACAGTAGAATTGCCATTTTACCTGCGCTCTGGAAAAAAAGAGACGCGTCGCTTCTTTACATGCTTTAGCATTTGTGTGGAAGCTTTTAATATATTTCTCTATAGATTTATCTTAACAAGTCCCCAACGCAACGTCACGAAATTATTATCATTTGAATGAAATATAATAAAAAGAACCCATGATTTTTTTAGATATGAACGTAAATAAGAACAATATCTCCGTAAAACAAGTATCATGGAATAGTAAGCGAGTTAGTTTTTTATGACACAAAATTTGTATTAACTTCGCATTTGCTTAAAAATGTAATTTTTCTGCGGGTACATAAAAACATGCTTTTAAAAAATTATTCGAGTGGTTTTTTTTAGAATGTACGCGCAATTTTTATTCGAAGGATAGAGGGAACTGTAATTGTTTTGAAAATAATTGATTATGAGTTAGAGAAATATATTTTACAAGATATTTCAAAATACTTTTTTTATATTCGTAAATAATTTTTTTATTTGTAACTATACTTATGAATAAATCGAAGCAGCAAGACAAAGTTGCGTGATATTGAAAATTAAAAAAAAATAACTTTTATAGATTTCATATGTAGTTGGTATGACTATTTTGGAAATCAATGAAATCAATATAGTTTATGTTAGATATAAGCTAGTTGACTTAAAAAAATTCGAAACTTCATTCTACTATATGACTGTTTCTCTAGCAAATCAATGAACTCTATGAAATAAATATTAAGTGAATAAATACTTCTGAAATAAATTATGTATACTTAAATGGCTAAGCAATTCGTCGGTTCAAGGCTTTTATACTTATCATTAGAGAAATTTGATTTAAAATATATATATTGTTGTTAAGAACAGAGATATAAAATACAAATGCATTAAAATTAAAATTTATAACAACAGAAAGTTGAGGATACGATTTAGCTTGTGGAAACATTCAAATATTACGTCCAAAATAGTTTAAACTAGCGGTAGGTGCTCAGCGAAATCTTAGGGTTAAGCTGAAAGATTTACAGGGATTCCAAGAGTTAGGACTTTTTTTAACTATTAATAATTATATATAAATAATTTCTTAATATCATATAAAAAACAATATGAAAAGTATCCGAACAATAAACCATACTTTATTCAATATTTCTGTTGTTTATATAAACTTATTTTTTATAAATGCTATTAAAAAAAAGCAAAATTACAAAAGAAAATATTTTTTCTATAAAAATCTTTTGAATAAATTTTAAAAAAGATAAGCGTTTATTAAAAAATTCGTAATTATTTCTTATCCAGTTTTTCAATATCATATAAATAATAATATAAAAAATATTCGAACAATAATCCATAATTTATTCAATATTTCTGTTGTTTATATAAACTTATTTTTAATAAATGCTATTGAAGAAATAGCAAAATTAAAATTTTTTTTTTCCTATAAAAATCTTTTGGATAAATTTAAAAAAGGATAAGCATTTTTTAAGAAATCCGCAATTATTTCTTATCGAGTTTTTCAATTCGAAATAAAATAACTAACAGTTTTTATAACAGTTCTTATTTTTATTTCAGTCATTTTCAGCATATGCATACACCAAAAACAAATTCATAATATTAAATATTAGATTCTTCACAGAAAATATTTTCAAAATGATTTATTTTCTACGTCTTATTCTTTTATTAGTATATTCACAGCTGTTAAAGAATTCTTTTTTATAATGCCAGCGCTCCAGCAAATGAATGTCGACTATCTAGGGTTCCATAAGCGAAAAAATTGGTAAACTTTACTTAAAAATCAATCAAAGTATTTATAATAGTTAGATACTTTTAAAAGTGTAAATAGTAATATTATACGATCACAATTGCAAAATGTTACTTAATGATTCACATAGAAATATATTTTAAGAATACATTGGGTGTATGCTAATCATGTTGAAATGTGAAGCATAACTAAATCCTAATTTTGAATAAATTAAAAATTTGCATATTTTAGAATGTTACATTAGAATATGCTGAAAAATTTATTTTATTTTAAATAGCTTAAATAATAATGGTTAGACTGTTTGATCTGTGAGGTATTTTTTAATTCTTCATGTGGTTTAGTTACCTTAAGAATTTTTAAAGTAATTTTTACTAAAAAATGTTAAAACATTTTGAAAAATAATAATATTATAAATATATCTCATCTACTTCATTTCAATTTCAACAAGCCAACAAACAAAAAATGTAAAAACAATTCCACAATTAACACCCAACACATAGAAAAATGCTGCCAACATGCCAGCTATCGGTGAATGTTCCATGCTGACATATCCAGGGCCATACATAAAAGCTAAACTACTTAGATGACCATGACTTAACCCGAAGACGGCACCCATAAAAACAACTACCCAATCATTATTAATCAATACTGGAAGTTTCCTGTGATGTGGGTTATAGTTACAAAACATAAAAAAAGGAATCATTACAATTCGAATAACAACTGGTATCCACAAATATTTTGGTCCAGGCCATTGAAGCCAGTTTGGTAAAAAACTACCAAGCATGGAAAAGAAATTAACACTTAAAAAACATACAACAGGAGTGAAGTATTGTTTTGATACTAAAAACTTATCATCCACCTGTTTTATCTCTGCATATATTGCAGGAAAAATTGTAAGAGTGACAAAATATACCATGAATACATTGAAACATTGAGGCCATGTTTTACGCAATATCTGCCACAAAGATGGTTTCTCCGATTTGTCTTCAGCGACAACGGCAGCAGTTTTGGATAACTTATCATAGCATCTATAAAATTTGCTCAATTGTAGAGCTAGTTTTGAATCAATGCATGCCAGCAGCACAACAACTGCACTAATAAAATAATAGATTGCTGCAGTTCTTGGATTGGGTGATGCTGCTATTGAAATTATGAGAATGATTGAAGTAAGTGTTCCGCTGACGTTGGTACCAAAAATAACAGCCATCGAATACTTCATTGGTAATCTTGTTACTAGGCCAAACACGCTATTTATATAAATTCCATTGGCCATGTTTAGTACCACTACAGATGCTATTGTAATATAAAAGAACTCATTGGTCCATGAGGAAGAATCAATCATGGCAAGGATAATTGTCAGAAGAAATATTATGATTTCTATTACAGTAGAGCCTATAATTCGCGTGCCAAATGATTCACTGCCAAATGGAAACAAAATGTTAACGGCGTTAAATATAAGATTTGGCACTTCTGCAGCTATTCCCACATATGTTAAGAAATGTTTTCGGTGATCGGAGTTAGAGTTTTTATCCCTTAGTTTAAAGTCAACATAATAAGATTGAGCTGTAATAAACATATTAAAAGGCATAATGTTACCAACTCCAAGTAATACAAATGTTAGAAAGACAAAATGAAATTTGTCATACACAGATAAGCTTTTAGGTTCTGGTCTATCATGTACACTTTCAATGCTTGAAGTTTCATTTTCCCCCTTGTTACTTCCTTCTAGATACATATCAGTTGTAGACGAGTCATTCAAGCTAGACAAACTTTTAGGTTCTTGGTAATTTTCAATGCTTGAATTACTTTCGTTTTCAACCTTGGTATTTTTTTCTCGATGTGCATCTAAGGCTAATGAGTCATCCAAAGTTTTCGCCTCATTTGAACGGATTTTCGAAGTCATGCCGCTAAAACTATCAACTAAATTTCTAAAAATGTTCCTTATTATCTTCTCAGTCCTTAAATAAAAATCTTGCTTAGCAAGAATACATTACTAAATATGTTTTAACAAATCAAGTATGAGCTAAGCCTCAGCTAAAGTTTCTAGTTAATTGATGTCGGATGTTTTGTGCTTTATGCACGCACAAAAAATTAAGTATTGAATGGATTTTATAAACCTAAGCTTTAAATAACGTGAC
The DNA here is from genome assembly GCF_043381705.1 of Parasteatoda tepidariorum. NCBI lineage: Eukaryota > Metazoa > Arthropoda > Arachnida > Araneae > Theridiidae > Parasteatoda > Parasteatoda tepidariorum. The sequence goes on from NC_092213.1 coordinate 64,779,827, forward strand.
ATATTGATGACTTAGGTATTAAAATTTTTTAAAATGAAAGCATTCTGCATAACTTTTAATAGACGAACTGAGGTACTCAATTTTTAATGGATAGATCCATTTGCTAATATTTTCAAAGATAATTAAAATGACGCAATCGGAGTTTAATGAAAAAATAACGATATTTCGAAAATTAATTTAATTGTTTACATGATAGATAAGGTTTTCAAAAAAACAATTTGTCACTTAACTAAGTTGTATGAAGTAACATGTAAATTTTATGTAGTATTAGTCAGTTATGGAATTAAAAAAAAGCTCCAACAGTTTAAAATTCAGAGAGTTCACTTTTTCGTGGGATGATCATAAGTTTGTATTTTGTTAGGTATTAAGTGTGTTATTGGCTCATTCGAAGAAAAAGTTCTCGTTAACTAAATATGCCTATTTTAAATTACTAAGCATCTAATTGATTTCTAGTTCTAAAGTTTAAGCAGTAATAGCTATAATTGTGCAATTTCAATTATCAATTGTAAGACATTTGAAATTAAAAATATATATAAATAAAAGACAGCTTTATATTTTATATGAAATTTAATTCACAAGTAACCTTTATAGGTAACTGCTTTATCACCTAATGAATAACAAGTAAATATAAAGTATACGTTAAAACTATATTTTTATTAAGTAAATATAGGTATTACGATAGGAAAAAAGTAATTTACCAAAAACGATGTAAAATACATATAATTTTAAATATTAATAACGAATTAAACGCAACAATGAAAAGGAAATTCGTAATAATTATTTTTACAGCAAATATTAAAATTTACGGAAGTAAAGGGGAATATATTGAAATATTTTACAATGATCTCACTGCGAAGTAGATATTTATGAAAACAGTTTGATAGTAATTAAACTTTATGAACTATTTTTAAGGTAATACGTATCAAGAGTTGAATTTCGCTTAAAATAATTCGTAAGTATACATAACATTTTACTCTTCATTTTTAATTATCCGTACTTCTGAAAGCTTTTCTGTTCATACTATATAGACAGTCTTCAAACTGATATAGTAATAACAGTATAAATGTTACATGCAAATACATGTTAGTTCACACCTTGAAACATGCAAGTTACAAGGTGTGAACTAACAATCTAACAAAAATGTAAGGTTTATTTCACTGAATATACCAAAGATTAAAAAAGCAGCTATCATTTTAGCAACTGTTTTATTTTCTTTATTAACATATCCAGGAGTATACATCATAGCAAGACTACTGCAATAACCACTACTTAACCCGAGAACAACAACCATAACAGTGTAAGTATAATAGTTTTTAATCAAAACAGGTAGACTTCTGCTTTCAGGTATATAATTACAAATCATGAAAAATGGAATCATTAGAAATCGTACCACAATTGGTATTCATAGGTGTTTTGGTCCAGGTCATTTAAAGCAACTTAGTAAAAAGCTTCCTCCCATTGCAAGGTAATTGAAACTCAAGAAAAACTTAAAAATAATTAGAAAGTTAAATTAAAAAGTTAGAATAATTAGAAACATAAAAAATATAAAGTACATATAACATTATATTCGTCGTTTTTAACTATGCATATTTCTGAAAGCTTTTCCATTCAAACAATTTAGTCAGTGACATAGTAATAACAATAAAAAACATGCAAGTTACAAAGTTTGAACTAACCATCTGACAAAAAATGTAAAGTTTACTCCACAAAATACACCGAAGACAAGGAAAAAAGCTGCTATCATTCCAGCAACTGTTTTATTTTCTTTACTAACATATCCAGGAGTATACATCATAGCCAGACTACTGCAATAACCACTACTCAACCCGAGAACAGTAACCATAACAGTGTAAGCATAATCATTTTTAATCAAAACAGGTAAGGTTCTGCTTTCAGGTATATAATTGCAAAGCATGAAAAATGGAATCAATAGAAATCGTATCACAATTGGTATCCATAAGTATTTTGGTTCAGGCCATTTAAAGCAACTTGGTAAAAAGCTACCTACCATTGCAAAGAAATTGAAACTCAAGAAACAAGTAATTGCAGTGAAATATTTCGCATCTATAAAAAAACGATAATCGAAAATTTTTGTATTTGCACACATTGCCGGAAATATTGTAAGTGTGACGAAAAATACCATGAATACGTTTAAGCACTGAGGCCAAATCTTGCGAAATGTCTGAAATGGTGAAAGTGTCACCGCTTGTTCCACGTTTTCTGCAGGAAATTTTTTCGATAATTTATCATAATATTGATAAAATTTGTTAAGAGGCAGGGCCAGAAAAGTATCTAAGCAAAACAATAAAACTATCAAAGCCGTTAAGAAGTAATAAATGGCTCCGGTTCTTGGGTGGGTATATGCTGCTATGGAAAGTATGAGAATTGCTGCAGTAAAAGTGCCACTGATGTTTGTGCCCAAAATAACAGCCATTGTGTACTCCATAGGTAACATTGCCGCAAGACCATACACACTGTTTTGGTAAACTCCATTTGCCATGTTTATTATAACAACTGAAGTCATTGTAATACCAAAGAACACACCAACCCACGAAGTTGTATTAACCATAGCGAGAATTATTGTCACGAAAAATATAATAATTTCTATTATTAATGCACCAATTATTCGAATTCCTAATGTGCTACTACCGAACTGAACGAAAATATTCAAGGCATTAAATAATACGTTAGGTATATTGGCTGCTATACCTACATAAATTAAAAAGTTTTTCCTGTTTTGTTCCATTGAGGGATCATTGACATTAAGTTTAAAGTCGACGAAGTAAGAATTAGCAGTAATGAACATATTCCAAGGCATTAAAATGCCTATTCCATGTAATACAAATATCAGAAAGACAAGCTTTAGTTTGTCATGTACTACAGTATTACTACCCTTTTTAATATCATCCCTTACGTTATTTTCTGAGACACTGCCATCGTTTTCGCTGAAATTTTCTTGTTTGTCAGGATGAGTTGCAAGCTTATAGTTTCGTACTGTTTCTGGGTAAGTTGGACTCACAGACTGCAATTCTGTCATGGTGCAAGATCCGCAACTCTTTCACCTCTCAAGTACTTCAAGATGGAATAGAAAAATCTTTATGGCCTACTTTTTGGGATAAATCAATTATCTGATCCACTTTTCAAAGGCTTCTAAAATACATTAAAAATAAACTCCCAGTTAATTTATTTTTTAGACTGTTGTATTTTAAATCTTATGATTTTTAAAAAGTAGTAGTAATATTAAAAAAATTTAAATAAAATATTTTAGTCAAAGAAAAATGCATATTATTGTAAAAATATGTGGGAATCAGACTAACTTATTTCCTTAGATTTTAATTCAACCACTGTTATTAGTTTAAATTTCTTCCATATTAGTTAAATAAAGATAAGTAGGGAATGCTCAATAACGTTTGGAATAAAAAACAACTACTCCTTGAAAACGTTTTTTTGGGGGGTGGGGGTGCAAGGACACTTTTTTTACATAGGTAAGATTTTATCAACAAAACTTCTAATTTTAGATAACTTTTGAAACTTACAATTTGAATATGCAATGAACAAACCGATCTCTTCATTTTTTAAGAGCATAACTCAAAATATGACGAAAATAACACTTCCACATATGAAAAAGAATAGAACTTCCACATTGGTAAAAAGAATAGAGCTTCCACATTGGTAAAAAGAATAGAGCTTGATAAAAATACACAAACCTACAATTAAATATAATAAAGTAGTTGGTAATAATATTTAATAACTGCATGTAACTTTATTATGCTTTATGAAAAGAACTTTATATAAAAATGAAATTTTTGTTAATAAGAATAGTGTTATTATTTTTTTAATTTGTTCCTGAAAAAAGATACAATTACAATTTACTAACTTGCAAAGAAATAACTATAAATAATTGGTTATATACAAATAAACTATGTTAAACTTATAGAAGCAAGCTCCTTAAAAATTAATTAAAGAAAAACTAGAAAAAATTATAAATAAAATAGATATAAAATCTGAATTTAGTCAGAAAGAAATAGAAACTGAACTTTTAGATATCTTTAGTACAAGAAAAGTAACTAAGCATAAAAAATAATTTTTTTGAATTATAATTGATGTAAAATCAATAAAAGTACACATTTATAATCAAGTAAATTGAAATTAACATTTCCAACTCTTTATGAAAAAAGTTTTAATATTGTGAGAACTTTCGTTGTAAAAATGTAACAAAAATATAATTTAGTTTTTAATTAAATAAGCCCTTAAACAATTTATTAATTATTTTATCTAATTCTATTTGTAACAAAAAATAAAATAATTATGTTCCATTTAAATTAAGTTCCATTTAAAACGTGATTCAGATTTATTATTTTTAAATGTATAAGGATTTCGAAGCTATGGAATTAAACTTTTATCTTGAACATTGATTAGTCAAATTAATTCCTTTATATTTGCTTTATTTTTTATTATTCATTTAAACTCTTTTGAATTTTGGTTTATCTAGCTTACTTCTTGATATAATTGTTGTTTTTTCCTGTTAACTAATTAATAAATAAATTTAAGATATTATTTTTATTTAACAATACTTGCAAGGTAAACTTAAGATTTACATAAAACTTTAAAAAAGAATAATTATTCAGTATTCTAAAAGATTCTGCCATCTATAAACTATCATACAAAGCACAATAATCTACTCAAATTCTCCCATAAACGTTTTAATTAAAATAAAAATGAATGCGGAATTTCTAAATGAAAAAATAATTTAAATTACTTTCTATATAATGCAATACATACTTAAGTCATTTGTTATCTTTCAGAAAATTCTATTGCACAATATCATGCAGTCTTTCGGTGGAAAAGTTCTAAATATTATGTTTAAAGTTGCCGTTTTTTAAAAAACAAACTTTTATTTCAGACGATTTTTTTCAATTTTTTAAATTAAACTCATGATTATATTTTTGAATTATCTTTCAAGGTAAATTCTCGAAAATGTAATGTTGATGCATTTTAATTAACTTATATTTATAAAAAATGAAAAAAGCGGATCAAAAGTTTTTGTAAAATGCATAATGTACTTTAATCAAATCTATTCAACCTTTGCATTTTGTAGAATATATTGAAAAATATCGTATATGGAAATATAAAACTGAAAACGAATTAAAAAATACTTTTTTTTCTGACCGTTTAATATTGAAAGCACAAACGATTACACTTAACGTCATCAGGATCCTTTAATATTCACGTTTTATCTCGCCCAACAGGCCACAGTTTCCTCGATCAACAGGAAACCAGGAAATGGTAAGAAGATCCCGTAGATTTCAAAAGTTGACACTCTACGGTTTATAGTTTAATATCTCTGTAAAATTTTGGTTTACTTCTCTAAGATAAATATTATTCGTTATAAAAAGAACGAATAATATTTTACTATGATATAGTTTTCAAGTTATGTTTCTTTGTTGCTTTATTTCAATAACATTTGTTGAATCAAGACAAGATTGCGTACATTTTTGTTTGTCTTTGAAACTTTCAATCATACTGTGCCTATGTGTGGAAGCAATTTTTTTTTATCACTTTCACTTCTTTTATCTTAGACTTCAGCTCGATTATTCGTAAAAAAAAAATCTGTTTCATTTTTATTTACACCTGCTCAATTTTTTCCTCTTCCGTTATCTTCTTCCTGCACTTCAAGAAGAAGAAGAATATCACGGACACCCACACACGTGACCTATGACGTTAGCGCCAGCTGATCGTTTGTAAGCAAAATGAGTGTTATAGTCGAGTTAATTTCTCTACATAAGTTGCAATGTTAATTAATGTGAAGTTATTAAAATGCAGTGCAGTATTACACATCGAATTTGCTCGAAATATAATTGCCTACGTCTTTTACTTAACTTGATTTAATCAAAACTCATAAATCATAAATTCAAAAACAACAAATCATAAATTCAAAAACCAATCGTTCGAGATACCCATACTACGTCACTTGCAGGTATTCGCGATCGCAACGAACTATAGGGGGCGTTGTTGTATGAGACGCTTACCTGTGATTTCTACATGATCCGTCATTCAGTTACTCTAGAGACGTCGTTAATGTAGCATGTAGCATTGCAACGTTCCTTCTTTATTGTGACTAATTAAATTTAAAAAAGAAAAATGCTTGATATTCTTTCTTATGCAAACGAAAACAAAATGGTATCTTCACCAGCAGTCATTCGAATATCCAAAACACATCG
>NC_092213.1:64787401-64800638 GCF_043381705.1 Parasteatoda tepidariorum
CAGAAAATGTGATTGTATTAAGTTAATGTCCGATATTTACAGGCTCCCGCTAGACGGCGTACTCGAGCGTTGCGATCGCGAATCTCATTGGATTTATAAAGTGTTGTATAATCGTTTGGTCATTCGTTTTATTTTACAGTTTGTTACAAAACTGGAAGGCCACCCCAAATATCACTAATTTTTATGGCATACTTCATAAAATAAATAATTTTAAAATGGAGAAGCAACTGAAATAACTTATATTTCTATAAAGAAATGAAAAAGTGAAAGAAAATTGAGTTATTTTTACACAGCAAACGATTTTTTTTAAAAATCTGGCTATTACTTTTTTTCAAAACTGTTTGAGTCTTATAGAAATCTTTTTATTTTTTCTTTGAAAATTGTTTGCAAACTATAATTTTGCATCGCAGAAAACGCAAACGATAATATTATAAAAAAATGAGAACTTAATTTATTTGTTTTCATAAGAAAAATCACAATGCCACATGGAAAAGGCTCGTAAAATATGTGAGTTAATTAAGCATTCTATAACTGCTGTTTATAACGTTTTGAGCAAACGAGATTCTTAAATAAAATATGACAGATTCAGCAGAAAGCATAAATTATTAGATGGAGAAAATAGATATATTTGGATATATTTTCAAATTTGCAATGAAATAGAATTTGTCTACTCACAGATTAACTCAACAGAAAAGAAGAACGAACTGTCATGCAACATTCTGGCGCAATTTGAGATCAAATTCAAATATTGTTTTTTGAAAAATCGAAAGAAATCAAAGACTGCTAAAGCATCATTAAAAAGAGAGGCTGAAGTAGACAAAGGAGTTTATGACTTGGGTGCTGCTTGGAAAAATATTATTTTTCAAACCGAAAAAAGTCTAATTTGGAAGGACCGGAAGGTAATAATTACTACTGACATGATTTGCAAACAGAATCTTGTGATTTCCTTGGTAGGCAGATAGGTGGTGGCTTGGTGGTGGAGTGGGGAGCTATTGCGTTTGATGATAAGTACGACTTACAGTGAATTTCTTGGAAAATAGACTCCAGTCGTTATTAACAACTACTTAACTAATACCTTATACATTTTGGCCCTCATCTAGATGGGTCAGACTGCAAGTTTTAGCAAGACAATGCGGCATGTCATGCCTCCCAACCAACTAGAAATTGGTTTCAGAAAGAAAAAATCGATGTTCTGAGCTGACCTTAATCCTACTGAAATTTGATGAGACTACTTGACAAGACAAGTATATGCAAATAACTGCCAATGTGACTTTGTATACGACCTGGAAGTAGCCATCATGGATGAAGGAGACAAAATTCCTAAAACCTTTGTTTGAAAACTTGATTGTGTCGATAAAAATGGAGTTATTGAAGTTATCCAGAAAAAGAGAAAGTTATCTCGAACAGAAAAATTTGCTAAAGGAAGACTTTTTTTTATACATTTCTCAGTTAAGTTATTTTGTTCTTTTTTGGTATTACATTTGTAATATTTGCTATATAACTGAGCTTTTAGCAAGTGAAACTTTTTATTCACACAAAACATCATATGAATACCGATTATTCCTTTCTTTCATTCTAAACTCAGAATTTATGCGTTCAAAATTATCTACCAAGTAAATATAAAACAAATAGAAGCACAACTTAATCATAAACTAATGACTAAATAGAATTATTCATTATTAATACACATTTTTTAGAACATTTTACTGCTGAAATGCAGTAGGTGAAGTTATAGCAACATTGCTTCCTTACTTCTCTGTTTATTTTCGTTGTATTTGTTTACTCTCTATAATGCTTTTGAAAGAATAAATTGTTCAATGTTTTTTTAATTTCAGCAGCTTGCTTTGAATTAAATTAATTAATAAAATGCGTTTGTTATAGAGAAGAGGGATTATGAAAGATTAGTACATAACTATTTGATAAATATTTCAAAGTTTTTTTAAACACTTAATAAGTTCTTTGATAAAATCATCCGCTCTTTTTCAATGAGATGCCTGCAAGTGACTTAGTGCGGGTATATCGATCCTGATGGGTTGTTGAAACGTGGCATATGCTTACATTAGCAATTATTCTTTCCATTTTAATTCGAGTTAGCCAAGCCCGTCAAGTATCAGTTTTCTTAAGTGACACATTCCATATTCTTAACAAATATTCTTTCATAAATATTTCAATTCTTTCATTATATATTTCTTATTTAACACAAATACAGGCATAAAGCCAAGTAGAACACAAACAAACTAATTGTGCATAATCGACAGGTACACAAAACAAAAATATATCACGGTTACAATAAAATACACAAACAAAAATCTAAGTTTAGTAAAAGATTAAGACGAGAAAGAATTATATTTCAACAAATTAAACTTGCGATAAGGCAATGTATTTAATCAAGTTCACGTTAATTAACAGTTTGACTAATGTGGAGAAACTTAACCCAACTTTGACACGTTATCTTGTTTATAAACGATCAGCTGGAACTGACGTCATAGGTCACATGTGTGGGTATTGTGGTCTTTTTCTTCTTGAAGTACCCAATTGCAATAATACATGAGAAAAAAAATTAGGAATACAAGCAGGGGCATTAAAGCTGGTTAATTCTATCGTCGCAGGTGTAAAGTTGAAATAAGATTGACAGGCGCTAAAGAGTGAAGCTGATGTAAAAAAATGTTTTAAGGTGGCAACAGACCTTTTATTTACCAATTTCTATTTTATTGTTCACTTCTTTGATGTATTCAAAATCATTTATTGCAAATGTTTTTAAAAATTCCACATATAAAAAGAATATCCATAATTTTACAACATGCAGTAATATCGTGAAATACTTGTTAGATTGCGTTTTTATATACACTTCAATATCGATAATTCAATAAAAAAATTTATGTACAGTGATGTTACAAATTAACTTCAGATTTTTAAGAAAAATACTGAGTCAAATTGTATTAAGTTTTATAAAAGACAAGCAAAATAGAAACTGATTGATCTGGAAATTAAAAACATAAATGGAAACTGATTGGTAAAAACAAGTTTTCGAATGGAACCCTCAGGGCAATAGAAAAAGAGGAAGACCTGAAAATACGTGGTGCATGACGATTGTAAGCAAACTGAAAACAATAGGAAATACATGGTAGGTAGGAATTTTATTTAGGTCGTATTAGAGCTGCATAATGGGCTATTGGCGATGGTTTGGGAAACATCCCTGAGGATGATCCGAAGACATGCCATCGCAATTTTGATCCTCTGCCGAGGGGATGACTCCCCTGCTTTAGTAGCCCGACGACCTGGACCGAAAAGAGATAAACATGGAAAGAGGCAAAATAATATCTGGTTACAAATAGAGTGAGATGGAGAGCAGTGACCGAAGCACTATGCTCCAATTCGGAGTAAAAAGGAATATGCATGTGATGTATATGCTTTCATAAAAAGATGCATTTTTACCGAATTTAAAACCATTCAAAAATTAAAGTATTCTCAATTTTGTAAAAATGTAAGGAATTTTGTACAGTTTATACATATTAAAAATTGGAATTCTAAAATAATTTTTAATCTGGCAAAGCCTTGTGGAAAGATGATTCAAATTACTTTACTGTTCCGGTAATTTTCTCTCTCTCTCTTTAGCTCTTGAAACTCTTAACTCTCCTCCGTTGCCTAAAAATGTACAAAACAGTAGTTTTACTAAGTTAATAGGAATTAAACTATGTACAAAACAGGAATCTACCAGAAAAGAGAACCATATCAACTCTCACACGACGCCCTTCGCTCTCCGCCAAAATCGCCGAAAGAGAAGGAGCACGTGACAGAGGAGAGTTTGATGTTTGGGACGACGGTAGATGGGGAAATGTAATAGTGGGCTTGCTCTATTTGTATTGCAGCTCTATAGTATACCAACGAAATGCCATGAATAAGGAATAAGCTCATAGAAAAATGTATTAACTCATATATTTTGCCCAAACGATTTTGAAGCATGATTTCATAAGTCTAATAAAAGACAAGCCGTAGACTGGGAAATTTGTTGGTCAAGAGGATCAAAGGAAACCAATAAATTTGGAACAAAAATCTAAAAGACGAAAACGATCATAAAGAATAACGCGTAAAACGAGACGAATTATTTTTTATAGTGCGGCAAAATAGTAAACTTATCCTACTAAATCGGTTAGGTGCCTCGCTGCGATAATACGTTTAACTACTAGCTAGAACACTGAGTTTATCGCTTTCTGTTATTAACTTTAATTGGACTAGTGAAGCTGATATTTATCTTTTGTTTTTTTTAATTTTTGAAAATATTCCGACTTTTTGTGAGGATGTTTAGTGTTAGTGAAGGCAAAGTACCTTTTGTTTTAGTAGCTAAAGCAAATTACAATTTGATTCAAATATTTAAGCTTATATTTTTCCTGTTCTTAAATTTCTCGATATCTCTCAAAATGTATAGAATGCATATTAATATTCTTAACAAAAACCATTATCTCTTTTAAACATATAGAGGAATAAATAAGGATGTTATTGCTTGAATTTACCACAAAAATGCTTTTTGATTTACATAATAACATGCTATGCGAATAAAAATTTGTTTTTGTTTTCTTTATTTATTGTAAATTTACCATGTAACAGAATAAAATAAAAAATAAATAAAAAAGAGAAATACTATTTACAAACAAAGAAACTAAAATTTAATATTAAAAACTTGAAGTTATTTAGAAAACTTTAGTTTTCTTCTCAAATGCACAAAATTAAAACGAAATACAGTAATAACATAAATTCACTTTATCCTTTCTAAATTCAATAATTTTTTTTTATTAAAGCGAAATATATTATGTATTGTTTATATTACTAATAATTTATTATTTATATTAATGAATATTTTATTTTAATATTTTTTATTCGTTACATGACTCGTGATGAGCTCAATGATTACCGTAGATGGAATTTGAGGGCTATGTCACTGAATTATTGTCTTATAAGTTATCTTACACCATGTATGTATTTTACTTATAGTTACGCCTTTGAAACGTGCTTCGATAAAACTAATTTAAACTCAACGGCAAATAAAGTTTTAAAAAAAATTGAACTAAAAAGCAAAATTATTGGCGAAAGATTCAGAGACACCCTTAAAAGATCGCCAAACTATTATTGACGCCAATGATGCCAGATTAATTTCAGCAACGGTGATTGGTGCTATTTTAGTTTAATAGTTAGCAAAGCTGTAATACGGATCTTAACAACAATATAGACATTAAAGTACCGAAAAAAGGTATTGTGTTATTACGATTTTACGAATTCCTGATAGGGATTAGTACCACAGAAGTACATGATTTTGGTAAAGATAATTTGTGTGATGAGTTAGTTTAGAACAATAGTATCATGCCAAAGAAAACTGAATATCGTTTATCTTTATTTATACGGGACGAAATTCTTAAAAGAAATTTCTTGGCTTTATATAATATTACCAGAACCACCAAGAAGGGCAACCAATATCTAATAAAAAAAAATAAATAGGAATTTTTTAGTTTTATTAAATGTATAGGTATTTCAATTTTAGCAAGGATTTCGTTATTTACTTTTTTATTTAACTAGTACGAAGAACGGACATTTAGCTGGAAAAAGTACCGGCAATGAGGGTGTAGATTTTTTTAACCATATAATCCATGTTTACCGGAGCATGTTATGGAAAGAAAAATCTGTAACCGTAATTCTCACTGTAATATTTACGGTAAAATCTCAAAATCACTCTAATTAAAAAAATATCATTCTAAAAACTGCGGTATATTATTTTAAGGAAAAAAAAGATTTTACGGCAAAATGAATTTTGCGGAAGATGCAACCAAGGTGCCGATACTTTTTGCCGTTATTTGATCCGGACTTTTTTTATAGCGTACGCTTGTTTTAAAAAAAAAATTAAATTAAGCAACATGTTAAAATAACACTTTTAAAAACGTTGACGCATAGTAAAAAAGTAATTTTTGGAATATATTTTTCAATTAAAATTCCGAATCAAATTACGATAAAAAGTATTTGCACCCTGAGGGCCGATACTTTTTACCGCTATTGGATCCATAATATTTTACAGTGTATACACAAATTGATTTTCGAATAAAATTTTACGAATTTAAAAAAAAGGAGTCATAATTACGTTTTGAAATACTTATTTACTAATTTACTTATAATAATACTTATTACTTATTTACTTATAATTATTTACTAATTAATTTACGTAACTTTGGTATATTTTGATGCATACATGGGAAATATTCTTTATTAAATTACGGTAAAAAGTACCAGAACTTTGGATGATGGTACTTTTTACCTTCAAATCCATTTTTACAGGAACATGTTACAGAACAAAAAATCTGAAATACTGTGAATTTTACACTAATAATTACCGAAAAATCACAAAATCACTCAAAACTTATGGTATAATATTTTACGATAAAAATGGATCTTACGGTAAAATGAATTTTACGAATTATGCACTCAAAGTACCTTATTTTGATCCTGGATCCTTTACTGTGTAGTTTTTAATAAGTTTTTTCTATTAAAAAAGTATGGTGTCGAACAGTAAACAGATTGAAATAATATTCAAACCTATAATGGAAACCCATTTGGTAGTTTTTAAAAAATGAACAACAATTTGTAAAATTCATTTTTTTTTCTTAGAAAAGGAAAGAAAAACATCAGAATTTGCCTCAAAAATGTATTTGAATAAAATATACTTACTCACGCTCACTGAAAAGAATTTTCTCCTCAAAGAAAATATCTGTGTATAACCTAGTGCTCTTTAAAATCATAAACAATGCAGGCAGCATTTTTCAGACAAAACCATTCAAACAAAACGTTTTTTGTCGCAACAAAGATGCGTAATTGTAATTAGCGTCAGAGTAAAAGATGTTTATTTTTTATGCTGTCTTTTTGTTTCTGCCGCTAATGAGTTTATGCATTGCACCAAAACAAGTATTTCATCGTGAATTCTCGTAGTTGGCTCTAATTTTGACTTTTGGATTGCATCCTAAAATTTTAACAGTTAATCATTTACGATTTATGACTTATTTGAAACAATGCTTACATTTAACACTTATTCTTCTCTAAGATTTAAAAATGTTCGTGTAAAGTAACATTATAAGACTGTTTCAAAATGTATGTTTTGGTCGCAATTAAGTAAAATGATAAAAGGCAAAGTCAATAATTGAAAGTTTATTACGAATAATGTAACATTTTAAGTGATGTCTGCGAGACTGGAAGGTTGTAGATTTTAATTTATCAATAAACTGAAGGACTCCAAACCCTGCTTTATACGCTGGCCAGCTCTTATTTCTTTTGGATTGTTTCACAAATCGAGCTCGCTCTATGAGTACTTGTGTATTTTAATTTAAGCTTTCAATGGATGCTGGTACTTTTTTTAAAATAAAAATGTAAAACTGAACGTGAAACTTTTTGATTTTTTGACATTGAATTCAATTTTTATATTTTGCGATTTCTCTATGTAGGATGTTCCGTAAAGATCTGTCTTAATATGTATTTTATCGAATCCTTATCAAAAATGAAACCAAAAATTATGTATATTATGGGTCGCAAATATATATTGAAAAAAAAACTTTCTCGAATTAGACAAATCAGAATGGAATGTTATATATAACAAAACATGTTTAAAATATAGAAAAAAAAAGAAAAAAAAATGAAAGACGTATATTAGAAAAAGCCAACCGGCTGTATGATGGTCCGAGAGTTGATCGCAAGTTAGAAAGGTTCGGGGTTCAAATCCCGGATAAGATGTGGATATTTTTTCCTTTTCATCTCTGTACTATCTGTTCTTCTTACCCGAATGACGAAAGTCAATATCTGGATGGGCATTGGTCGAAAAAAAAATTAAAAAACATAAGGAAGTTTTAACCTTCAATTAAGCAGGTTTTGAGGTTTATCATCTGCTCTTTCTTCTACTGTAATATGACACATTTCGATAACGTCTTTGTTTTTGCTGACTTTAAAATTAATTTATGATCCCAAATGTGTCGATTTTTATCATTCATTTTTAAAAATAATTAACGGAAAATACATATTAAGGGCGGTCTTTATGGAGCACCCAGTATACATTGCGTATCTGCTTAGAAATCAGAATGGCAATAAAGAGTTCATAGAATTTTCCAACGCACGAAATTCATTCACACTCTTTGTGTGGAGAAAAAACAATTGTAAGTCTTTTATTTTAACGGTAATTAGTAAAATGTTTAAAAAACAAAGGAAAAGAAACTGATGGAAGCAAAATAACAAATTTGATAAAAAATTCAAAAGGTATAGAGTTAAAACAAAAATTTAGATTCAATAAAAGAATGACGTATTTCTGGACGATTTTCATTGATAAAACGAATTTTTCTCGTATATGTTTATTATTAAAATAAATTAAAACTATAATATAGTTCGAAATTATTATATTAGCGGTTAAAATTAATCAGCATAATTAAAACAAAAATATAGGGCAGATTATTTAGATCAATTGTACCTCAATTTCTTCATAACTTTGAGCATAATTTGTCTGAGATTTTCATTCCCAACTCAATTTTATTAGTTTTGTGTTTAATATAACACCAGCTATACACAACAAAATCAAGTGTAAAACTGAAAGGCATATACCGACACAATTATCTAAGCTTTAATAATGCCTTCATTATTATTATTATTTATTGTTTTTCCCAGTGGCCTTTTTTAGAAGTTTGCAATTTTTTAGAAGATCATCCTAAAAAACCAAAATATTTTGTTTTAAGAATTATTTCACATGATGTTGTTGTTCAACTCATGATAGTCAAAATTTATCACAATAAGGCAAATTTCTCTGTATTTATCCTATTATCCCAGTACATATAGTAGGTATCTATATTAGTTTATTTGGTACTTATTATAATCACCAATTACCATTCTACCAGTAGTACACAGTAAAAAATTCCTGTTCAAATTACGGTATAATGCACCTGCACTTTTAGTGCATCTTCCGTAAAATCTGTTTTACTGTAAAATATTATACCGTAGCTTTTATTATTGTGATTTAGACATTTTACTGTAATTAAAACTATGAAATTTACGATATATCATAGATTTTTTGTTCCGTATGTTCCGGTAAAAATGAATTTTGCGAAAAAAAGTACCGGTGCTCTTAATTCCCGGTACTTTTAAGATTAATAATCCGGAAATTTTTAAAGTGTACCTGTAACCAAAACTATTCAAGCAATATTGGTGTCAATAATAGTATGTGGGATCCCGAAAACTCTTTGTCTTCCAGGTTATGTTCAAAATTACAAAGCTTCTGATTAAACATTTAATACAGCAAATCCAATATAAGTGTAGGCCTTATATTAATCAAATTTCAGTCAAGATTTTTTACTTTTTTTCAGTATATAAAATAAACAACATTTGGCACTTATTATAACAGCACCAATTACCATACTACCAATAGTAGGGGAGAGTGGGGTCAATTGTAACATTTTTTACTTAACTATTTTTAACTAACAAAAAATCCAATATATTATTAGTATTTATTGACAGACGAGTAAAGTAGACTATTCTCTACTAGAAAAAATAATAATTTCCTTATTTTAAATGTTATTATATTAGTTATTAACAATTTTTGACAGTCGTGCACGTGTTACAATTGTCCCCACTTACGGGGTCAATTGTAACAGTTCATAAATTCAACTAAAACATAGTTTATTATACATATTATCATAGTTGTGATATATGTTTTTATTGATCAAAAGTGAAGCGATACTTTAGGAGTAAAAATAATAATGAGCAGAGACTTAAAGGGTTAAACTTTTAACTTTAAGGGGTTAAAAATTTTAATTTATGCTGCGAAAGGTGACAAATGAAATAATGCACATGCAACTTAATATAAATGATATACGAAACTATTGGTGGTTCTTAAAGAGTTAAGTAATGGTTTGTGAACATAAGATTATTTATTTTCAGCTGTTACAATCGTCCCTTTACTTATTGTTACAATCGTCCCCAAGACGCCATTTCAGCTTCATTTGTTAAAAACATTGCTAGTTAATTAACAAAACTAATTCTTTTTTTATTGAAATGTTAATTAAGGTGTCCACTTACATATTCGATTAATAATTTTTATTTGTTTAAGCAAAATTACTTTGTTACAATACAATAATCTAATACCAAAAAAAGTACTTAAGTAGCTTGAAAATATCTTTTGTGATGTAACTCTTTCAAAAGTACATAAAAATGGTTGCCAGCAGGGGTGTACATGTAGATTTATTAAATACACCTTGTGCGCCATCTAGGAACCAAATCTAAAACGCGACACTCAAAAGTTTTGCTCTGTTACAATCGTACCCTGTTACAATTGACCCCTCTCTCCCCTACACAGTAAAGAAATTCCAGTTTAAATTCAAGTATAATGCACCAGCACATTGGGTTCATCATCCGTAAAATCTATTTCACCGTAAAATTTGTTTTTACTGTAAAATATTATACGGTGGTTTTTACAGTGATATCTATATCGTTAGAGTGATTTTACGGTAACTATTACCGTAAAAATTACGGTAGATTAGATTTTTTATTCCGTAACATGTTCCGGTAAAAGTGGATTTTACGATAAAAAGTACCGACACTCGTAATCCCGGTTTTTTTAACCGTAATTTCGTTCGGAATTTTTTATAGTGTACCTGCTATCAAAATTACTCAAACAGCATTGATGTCAGTAATAGTATGGCGAAATTCACTGTGCTTGATCCATAAAATTCCTTATCTAAGTAAAGTTCAGAATTATAAATCTTCCGAATAAACATTTATAACTGCATATCCAAAATGGATGTAGGTTTTTTGCAAGCAAAAAAATTTTAATCAAGATTTTTGTAACTTTTTTTTCAGTAAATAAAACAAAAATATTTTTACCTTAGCTTCCCATTTTCTTTTATACTAACACTAATTAGCTTTGATATATTAAAGATTTATTATGCTCCTTTGTCTTTCTTTCAAATTCTGTAGGAAGCAGTACTTCATAATTCATGTAACTAAAAAACCTGTCTATAAATCTTAGGATACAAAGATATGCACGGTATTAAAGCCTTCTAAGTATTTTAGTTTTGCATTAATCTCTAACGGCACAACATTTTCTTTAAATAAATGTCTTTTCTGATTATAAAAGTCGGTTTTATTCTAGACTAATATGATTCCGGCGTGAAAAGCTTCCGTCTTAAAATATTCCATTCTCTCTTGGAAATAGGATAATTAATCATTTCTTCAGAAATTACTTGGTTATTTGTGTAAGAAAACTTTACTATTTGAGTTAATAATATTTAGAATGAAGGAAAATAAGCATGCTTGCAGAGAAGAATTAAGATTTCTTTTTGATTAAGATAATTAAATTATGCCGATTAGTTTTGTATTAGTTTAAATATAATGCCATTATAAATTTGAAATATGCTGTTACTGTTTTACACAAAGTAAAACAAGCTTTAAATAATAGTAAATGCTGTTTTCCAGATTTTTTTTAACATTCTAAGATGCATTTACATATCTTAGAATACTAAAAAAGCAAAGTGGTTCAACTGCGAAGGGAGGTTGGGCGCATTTTAAGAATTTAGACAATCCATGACTAGAAATGTTCTCGAATGCTTATTTGAAGCACATTCGGATATGGATTAGCAGTTGAACCAGTATTTTGTTTATCTAAGATAACATAACTTTATGATTTATCTAAGGTATTTTAAATTTATTATTGTCAAATGTAAATTACTGTTAGATATTGTAAATTGTTGTCAAAAATGTATTGTCAAATATAATTATTGTCAGATACACCTAGAAATTACTATTTTATTGTAAAGCAGTAATTTGGCTACTTAATTGGCGATCTCTGGAAGTTAGTCGCCAAACCATTAACTAGCTGATTTGAACGCATTTACTGACCGTAAATATTTTATTTTGTTTTATAACCGTTGTTGAACAGCAGATCCAATTTTTTGGGTTTATGACTTCTAATGTTCGCCTCCGTAGCCTTGTAATTTTAAACCCAATGCCGAAGACAAGAGAACTCCTGGATCAAGTGGAGGGAAAAACTTGTCTTTGTGGAGGACTCTTATATGGAACTAACCCCCCTTTGCATTACGTGGAGAGAATAACCACGAAAACCTTCCACGGTTAGCCTAGCTGCAAGGGATACGCTTATACCCATTCAGGGTATAAGCGTAATTATTTTATTTTATAACCGTCGTTGAACAGCCCACCCAATTTTGTGTTTACGACTACCAATGTTCAACTCCGTAGCCTTGTAATTTTGAACCTATCCAGAAAACAAGGAAACTCCTGGATCAGTACCCCCAGAGGTTTGATTTGTTATGGGAACATGGAGGACTTTGAAACTTGACAGATTTAACGTGTCACCATTTACTACACAGAGAGATTTCGGCTGGCAAGGATCGAATCCACGACTTCTTGGACATGGGTCCAGTGCCCTACCAACAAGGCTATCCCGGCCAAGTGTAATTATTAGAAAATAACTGGGACATGGTAGCCCATTGGTTAGGGTATAAAACTATGGTTTAGAGGGGCCGGAATTTGATCCTCCAAACCTCGCCGAGTACATGCGATATGCTAGCTAGTAAAATCTATGGAATTGAAAGTCTTGTGATCGGTCGCTCAATAATACTATGAGTATAGGGATCTAGAAAAAATTTCTTTCCTCTTCAGATCTATGTCTAAATTGGGAAACTGACCTCACGAATGAGTGGTGTTACCATC
Source organism: Parasteatoda tepidariorum (assembly GCF_043381705.1). Lineage (NCBI taxonomy): Eukaryota > Metazoa > Arthropoda > Arachnida > Araneae > Theridiidae > Parasteatoda > Parasteatoda tepidariorum. The sequence continues at coordinate 64,800,134 of NC_092213.1, forward strand.
CAACTGGAGGGGGGGGGGGTAAAGAGTTAGGACACACATTCACCCTAGTGCTGCTCTTTTGTCAAGCGAAAGATGTTCCTCTTTAGCTTTATAACAGCTGTATCTAAGCATCTGAATACGAATCATAATCCCTGCAGATGATCAAATATGTAATTTTAATAAGAAGTGCTATTTAGTTTCTACACTGGTTATCATAAATTAAGGAAAAATCACAAAAATAGCGATAACTCTTTCAAAAGTAAGCCAAACCGTGCAAAATTTGCATATGTTGTCCACTAAGAGTAGCTGAGTAAAATTGCAATATGCAAATTAGTGGCGCTGCACTCGGCTTACGTCATCTGCCTGGAGCATAAAAGTCCAAGTTTGAGAGAAAGCACACAAATTTTACTGTGATTGCGACATTGAAAATCTGAGATAGCCAATTCGTAATAATGACCTCTAGGCATCATTTGCCTGAAGAACTACGATGGAGAGCCATCGGGAGACTAGAGGCAGGGCAGAGTCA
>NC_092213.1:64802181-64945888 GCF_043381705.1 Parasteatoda tepidariorum
TAGTTATTCTAAACTTGCTTCTCATTGCGCATGCGTTAATAACGTAAACAAATATTTATTTTGAATTTGTATTGATTTTGTTTTTGTCTACCAGTGTTTTAGAGAACAAATAATGACTTTGTTCAAGAAAAAACACATTATAGCTGAGCTAAATGAAGAGCTATGTTTAATGAAGAAGCTATGTTTAATGTCGAAATCAAAATCTTGGCTGATTTCAATGTGCTGTTGGATGTTGTCCGCCATTGCTTCTGTGGTTAACGTCACGTTGTAATCCAACTGCAGTTGAGTTGGACGGCAATTGTAGTTCAAGATGAGCGTTCGATGACGTATACTATCAAGCTCACAAATGGACCAATCAGAGGTTAGCGCTGATTTCCAGCTGACGGCGTCCTGTCCTAAGAAACCAGGCCTTAAGTGTTGTAATTATCATGACGTCACGTCATCACAGACATCACGAAAGTTTGAATTAAATGTAGTTTCTATTGTTTTTAGAGCATTGGGTACGTGAAAGCAACGTCATGTGTGGGTATCCAACCTTATAGGATGCTGAATCAGGGTAATCAGGGCAATTTTTTATGCCTGATTCAGCAGCCCATTAGGTTCGATACCAACGCTTGGCGTCACTTGTATGAACCCAATTAAATATGATCTAAAAATTGATTCGCCGTCTTGTTTCTACACTATTAACTGATGTCAGCCGTCTTCTTCTCGAGTTTCAGTTTTCCATTTAATTTTAAGAGCGCCGTTAAAAAATAGTACCGAAGTATTGTCGGACACAAGAAAGCAGTTTTACTGGTCTGAGAATGAATCTTAATGGAAATTCAAAATGAATATTAATGGAGTTGCAGTTGTCAATGGAAAAAAAAACTTAACTGGCTACAGAAATTAAGGTGGAAAATAGTCGACATGTTTCCAGCATACAAAACAGATACTCATTATCACGAAACACTAACACATGATTAAAAAGAATTTCACTTATGGATGTGTCTTGATAATGGGTCCTCGAAATTTGCTGATTTTTTCTACCTTTCTATATTTGCAGAAATTGAAGTTTTTCTATTGATAAGTTAATCTTCACCCTTAAGTTTCTTTCAAAGGATTATTCATTTGACAAGTGGAATTGTTCCCCCATTTTAATATAATTCCAACACTTTATAAAAGAATTGATGTTTACATTGAGCCTTACATTGTATCGAGTGCACTATATACATATTCACTTGTACTATTTTATATGAAAGTTCATTCCAATCTGAAGTATCTTATGCTTAATTTATTAAGACAGAGCATCACTTTACTCTTTTAAAAGCAAGCGTGCGGCATAAAATTAGCTTATCTTCACAAAAGTAAGCGTCAAGTTTAACACTTTTAAATAATTTCCTTTAGCAACAGACGATAGTAAATGGGGGTGAAGTGAGGAAAGTGAATATTTTAATGAGCATTTCATGATATATATCGTGATCTTTGTCACTGGTCTCATTTTCTGAAAACGCGACTCTCTATAAATCATTGAACGTCCCTTTTCAACGCCATCCTTTCCTTTTCTTTAACACTTTTCAGTATCGATTGGACGAACGTTTCTCCCATAAAATTCCCAGCATTTAAAAAGGAGAAGTTGGGAAGAATTCCCGGAAGATATTCTCTCCTCTTTTCACAGGAGAAAATGGAAAATTAATCAATCGCCGATTTATTTGGACGATTGTGCTGTGTATGTGTGCTTATTGTGTTGAAGTCGATAACGTTTCCTGCAATTGAACGTTCTGACTAGCAATTTAATTTTCCATTGTGGATATTTCTGAGTGAATAGGTAAATAAACGCTATTATTATGGCGACTTTGATATTAATAAACATCATGACAGGATTTTAAGATTAAAATGCTATTTTTTGAAATGCATAATTTATGGAGAGTATAAAAGATGTTTTCTTCGCTAATAAATTAGCTTAGCACAGCTAGAAAAAAAAGTGCATGGAGTCCCTCCGTGCAGATGAAGTTAAACTTCGTAACTTGCGACGTTAATTGTAGAAGAATCAGCAGTCGTAGAAGGTTCTATTCAACGACTCTTTTTCCTGTTCCCTATTAAATTATATGTGTATCAAAACAAACTAAAAAATATTTATAGAAAAACAAAAGTTTTATGACTTTTATTATTTTTATGCTAGTGAGAACCAAAACAATATGGAAATGAATGAGGGAAAACTGGATCCTACCACGTGATTTCCCTGCCAATAAAAATGTAGCGTTAAACGTTTAACGCTTCGTTGTTGGAAGTCGCATAAGAAGTATAACTTCAAAAATTGGTATGACATTCACTTTCGGAAACATGGGTTCAGAGTATGACCGTAATACGTTCAATTTGCTACAACTCTAATAAGGTATTAAACTCTTTTTTGTTTACTTAAATTGAACCATAATCATTCAATCAATTTTTCTGCAGAAAATAAAAAAAGATCAATAACCGATTTATTTGAACGATTGTGTTGCGTATGTGTGCTTATTTTGTTGAAGTCGATTACGTTTCCTGAAATTGAACGTCTTGATTAGCGATTTAATTTTCCATTGTGGATATTTCGGAGTGAGTACGCAATTAAACGCTATTATTATGGTGGTTTTGATATTAATAAACATCATGGCAGGATTTTAAGTTTAAAATGCCATTTTTTAAAAATGTTTAATTTACGGAAAAAAAACAAATAAATTATAATTTAAAAACTATGATTTAACAAAAGAATAAGAGATGCTTTTTTCTCGTGTAAATTAGCTTAGTACAGCTAGCAAAATTAAAAAAAAATGGTATGGCATTCACTTTTGGAAACACGGGTTCAGAGTAGGACTGTAATACGTTCAATTGCTACAACTCTAATAAGGTATTGAACTCTTTTTTGCTTACTTAAATTGAACTATAATCATTTAATCAATTTTACTAATTCATTTAATAAATTTATTTGAGTGATTGTGTTGTGTATGCGTGCTTATGAGTTGAAGTAGATTACATTTCTTGAAATTGAACGTTTTGATTGGTAATTAAATTTTGTATTGAGGATATTTCTGAGACAATGAGCAAATAAATGTTGTTATCGAGAATTTGAAATTAATAAGCACGAAATTAGTATTTTAAATATCACGGTAGGATTTTAAGTCAAAAATGCCATATTTTAAAATAAAAAATTTATTGTAAAAAACTGATAAAAAGTAATTGAAAAAAGATTAGACTCTTTTTTATGCAATTAATTAGATTTATGCAACTAGCAAAAATTAAAAGTCTGGTATAATGTTCTGGTATAATGTAAAAATTGGAATGTCATATGTTGAAAATGTAATCCAATCCTGATAAGGTTGGCTATTATATATATATAATGTTTACATTGAGCCTTACATTNTACATATATATATATATATATATATATATATATATATATAACTATTGGCTATGAATCGAACCTTTTTTCATTCAAGTTGAACCATAGTGCTAAGAAATCAAGTTCACTGGAACACAAAATAAAAAATTAATTAATCACCGATTTATTTGGGCGAAGTATGCTTGCTTTTTGTATTGAAGTTGATTACGCTTCCTGAAATTAAATGTTTTGACTAGCAATTTAATTTTCCATATTGGGGAATAAGCAAACTTACGTTGTTGTCGTGAATTTAATATTAATAAGCAACGAATATTCATTTTAAATAACATGATAGGACTTAAGGTTAAAACTGTTATATTTTAAAATGAATAGTTTTAACGCTTGAAACTAATTAACTATTAGTGTTTGAAATGAGTAAATGAATATAAAATGAGTAATACTCTCGAGTAAATTAGTTGTACGCAACCCGAAATCTGATATAATATTTAATTTCGATAAAAATTGTTTTGAGTTGGAAAATAATATTAGCAACTTGAACGTTCCATGGTATTAAGTTGAACCACGTTTCCATTCAAATTGAATCATTGAATTGTCTAATCAAGTTTAGGAATAAGGATAATATGGTTCAACATAGTTCCATATTGAGGTAGCGGCAAATTTTAATGATGCTGCTGTTCAACAGGCTTCAAAATTTCTAATGTTGCTTGAACTAACTGGTGACAAGTTAATATGGTATTGAATAATAGTCCAGCAAAAGTTGTGCTGTCATTTATTGGAGTCAATTTTTGCTTGAAACAGCACGGAAGGAAGGAGGAAGAAATTTTCACTTATTTTATAAATAAAAGGGCAGAAAAAAAATATTCAACGTTAAAATATTAGCATTGCTTAAAAACATAAATAGAATGGACCATCGGGTACTTGAACCTGATCTTATGGTTGTGTCCAATCGCGTGAATGTGCATAGGCTTGTTATTGTTAAGTTTTAAAGATTGGGCTTATAAGCAAGCTAAATCAATTTTTTGATCAGATTCAATTGGATACTTGCAAGGGATGTCACATGTTTGCCGAACGTGATTGGTTGATCTACGCATGACATCGCTTGCTGTTATTAAAATAGTGGTAAATTGCTGATTTTGTTGATGTAATTGTTGATGCAATCAAACCCCGTTATAGTGTTGAACAGTCTTCAGTCACAGCAATTAGTTCACTATACCTAATTTCTTTGAAAAAAAATTTTTTGGCCCATCGTTGAATTCAATAATTGCGCTACGACATGATTTGTTGAAAACTTATTAACTAAATACAGTAAAGGCTACTTATATCGAAATTTCTTCACAGTAAATTGCTGCCGCAAACGAAATTTTCACTGAAATGTTTAGCATTAAAAATATTCACCCTATGATGAAGTGATTGTTGCCTTATAACAACATTTTTAAATGTTTACCTTTTTGCTTTCCTTTGTTTTTGAAGAAAGTTACAATCGGAAGTTGGAACTTCTGTGTAACTGATTCAGAATTGCTTTACATTATTCATTCCAACTATACACGAAGAAAAATGACTGATTTCAACTGTTCCTTCATAATTTGTTTAATTTAATGTATATTGCTATTTTTTAATCAAAAATTTTTAATTAAAATTTAGTAAAATTTAAGAAATTGCAAAATTTAAATTTGAGTCTACTACAGACAAACACCCCACTTCTCAGCTACTGTCCACTAAGCGTATGAAATAACATTAGTGGAATAGTTCTGACTATCAGAAACGTTCACTATATCCGAGTGTTCACTATATCCTGAATTCATTATAACGTGTTATACGGTACTTAATGCTTGGGCCTCTGGTCACTTTGCTTCATGACTCCTATAATTTTGTTAAGTTTTTCTTTGGCGCAAACTTAAGGACACTGAATATTTTTTTTTTTTACTATTTTTTAAAAACTTAGATTTCGGCAAGTATTAGAAAGCAATAGACGATATTTTTTTTAAATTTTAAATAACCTACCTTTATTTCTTTTAGGTTTACAAATTTAACCTAATTGAAAATTGACATTCTACGAAATAGGGGATAAATTTCATGAATTGCAATTCAAGCTACACATGACAAACACAATTTTCATTACGACTTTTATTTGCACTGTTACTTTGGACTGTTACTACGCTGATTAAAAAACTTCTACTCTAATGCTAAATACCACACTATACACTGTTGCGAGTTAAGAAAAAAACCATTATCCCTACAAAGAAAACCAGTTTACATTTAAGTGCACGCCAAATAGATGCGAAGTTCCAAGCGCGAACATATATCAATAGCCTCCGTTTTGCTTGCTTTGTTATTTATAATAACAACAGTTATTAGCAACAATAATATATAAACAAGTAATAAGAATTAATAAAAGTGATATCTGAAAATCGTAACGAATATACGTTTCTCTGTTCGCATTTAAAGAAAGTGATGAAAGAATGATAAATATTGTTTCTTGCTAAAGGTTTTTTTCTACTGCGAAACAAAAGTAAAAACTCTTTATCTGGCATTTGATTAGTTTAGAGCTGTCAGCATAAGACGAGTCATTTTTGGCTGCCCAATCAAATCCAATGCTCCAGCAACATCATATAGTTTTTTTTTTAAGAAGGAATGTTCTCCTTATTTATCGAAATATGTCACTAAGTCTTTGATTCCATTAAGCTCACGAAACTATAACAATTTTAATAATTTTATGATGTATATCGTAAAATATACTAAAATTTTATTTCTGTCTGACGTGTTTAATTTTTAAAAGCCTTTATATTGTTTTGAAAGCATATTTATATATTTTAATAATGAAATAAAACAGAACTATATGCAGTTGCGAATGATTGCTGAAATCCTATACGTAATGGAGTTTTCTTAACTTGCAACGGAGTATAAATCTTCTTTCCCTCACGCATACAGCTCCTCTCTACGATAGTAAGCAGAACTACTCGTTAAACTGTGATTTATCGTTTTCTTTTATTATTTTTAATTTAATTTAGGAAAATTATTGAAGTCGTTTGGTTATTTTTTTAAATTTAAAATGCTTGGATGCTTTGTAAAGGAGACAAAGAGACAATAGGACATTTTTATTTTGGAACATAGAATCTTATTAAAGTAAATAGGAAACGTTAGGGTAAAAAGAAACTTTTGAAGATGTGCTACTATAATGTCAATAGCTGGAAAATCTTTAAATATTATTCATATAAGATTGATAATTATAGATTTATTTTTTCAAGAATGACACTACATTAATGGAAGAAATAACTATTTAAAGTTTTATAATATTTGAAAACTGTTTTCAGAATCAAAAATTAAGATTTGATTGCACGATAATAAATTCGTCTAGACAATAAGAATTAAAGAGAAAAATTAAAAACTCCTTGTATTTCAATTTAATGAAAAATGCTAAGTAAAAGCCAGCTATTTAAAAAGGATTTAAAGTTTGATTAAAACTCTAATAATGAATGTATTTAATTATACGAAACTAAAATTAATATATTAATATAAACATCATTTCACAAAAAAACTTTTCAAAACACTATTTAATTATGTGCCAATCGTTTTGTCTTGAAAAAAAGAAAAGAATAACTTTTTATAACTTTTATTATTACTTCAAATAAAAGGAAAGAAAAGTTTTATTATCGTTTTCAATTAAAGAAAATCTCATCACCAAAATATTTTCTTCTGAAAGGTTTTATTGCTATTTTATTTCAGATTTCCTCTCAGAATGCTTATTTCAACAAAATATAGTTATATTTTGTCTATATATATTGCCGATAAATAACTAATATGACGCAATTTCCAAAAATATGACAAAACAACGTACGGGGAGAATGTTTTCTAAACTATAATTATGTTGCCTTTTTAAAGTATTTATTTCAGCTTGAAAATAAAACTCTTTACTGTGAAAAAAATATAGTGTATGGTTTACTTAAAATGTGAATGCATTTTTAGTAAGTTAAGCACTGAATTATGTATAATAATTAAATTATGAATAATAATTAAATTATGAATAATAATTAAATTGTTAATAATAAAATGTGATTTTTTGAACATGTTTCCAGAGAACCACCCATATTTTGCTTTGCTATATTGGTACAATATTAGTAAGCACTATTTTTTGCGGAAATAATCGTGTGAGCTGATGAAAAGATTATATCTTTCATTTTCTGGATTTTTTAAAAATTTTTTGTCCCTTTATTCTGAATTTTTTTTCCTGCCGTCTTCTTGTTACTTTATTTATTTATTATTATTTTTCTTTCTTCCCCTTTTTTCAATAATATATANCCAAATTTTGGCTGTATTTCTTTTCCGCCGGTGGCAACGCTTGCTTTGTTTTGCTTACGTTACTATTTCTCTTACACGGCGAATCGACCAATGTTTGCCGCTAAAAAATGTCACATGCCAAATCTAGCTGAGGTGGCGCAAGATAAAGCGCTCTTAAAAACGGAAACGGAAATAGCCAGAGAGCATCAGCTGCGGCAATCTCATACTATTAAGCTAGGCAGAAGTGAGTAGTCTTTATCGATTATCTCTATTTTAGTATTTTGTCGAAATTGCTTTTTTTCACGAATTTATATATTGCGAATTTATTTGACGATTTTTGATTTACATTACGAATTATACTATAGCATATTTCTAATGGGTTTAGCGAATTACACGTCATTTAATCCAAATTTATTTTAATGGCTTAGTATTTACTAAAAAGATGCAATTTTTTTTTTTAAAAAAAAGTTTTTATATGGATTTGAATGATTTTTTTGAATTCTTAGAATTTTGTGCATTTGCAATGTACCTAAGTTAATAGCGAGCGAAGAGAGCTTGGTTTGCGAAGCAAACCATATAAGATTGCGTAACATTTTTCGGGGGTTGGCGAGCGTTAGCGAGCAAGGGGCGCAGCCCACTAGTTATAAACAATTCAGTTATAAATTACTGAATAAGTAAACGGACGGATAATCCACCGTAGGCTCGGTAAACATAGAGGAAGAAATATAATGTACACATTTTTCTACAAATATTATATATGTAGTTATAAGCAATTCAATTATAAATTACTGAATAAATAAATTCTCGAGGAATAATCCACCGTAAGTTAACACAGATGAAGAAAGATACCTTTTCTAACTGAAGGGAAGAAATATAACATACACATTTTTTGAAAAATAATATACAATTATAAATTACTGAATAAATAAAGAAATTTCGGACGGAAAATCCTACGTAGGCTAACATAGATAAATGAAGATATCTTTCTTCTCTAACTGAAGGGAAGAAATATAATGTTCGCATTTTGCTACAAATAAATATAAAATTATGGATAATATAATTATATATTTTTTTAATACATAATCTTTCTATTCATAAACTAGTACTTAAGCAGGTTTTGATAAGTTGCTAAGTTAATTAAAAAGAATATTCATATATATATATAATAGTTATATATATATATGAATATGAATATATGAATATATGAATATGAATATATGAATATTCATATATATATATATACATCATAATTTCAACAGGATATCCGGAATCAGATATTGGACTTGCATTAAAGAGGACTTGAACTGTAGTACGTTACGTCTCTTATTTATTTTGAAAAAAAAGAAAAAAGAACACGTGTTCATTTTCGATAATATTTGCATAATTTTAAAGATTGGAGGACATTAAATCGATATTTCTATATAATATCAATTTTGGACAGTAGGCTTTTGTAAATGCTGTATCAGTTTTTATGTTATCAGCTCCCCCTTTTATTACTGAACTCTCCTTAGTACCTCTTATCTACGCGTAAATTTTATAAAATGTGGTCTCTTTCTAAGATATGCTTTATCAAGTTTATTATGCACGTTTTATCTCTCTCTCTCTCCAGAGGTTAAATTAAGTTGTTAGCCTCAAAATAAGGTTTATTCAATAAAGAATATTTCCAGCTTTTCCTTACCTTTTTGATGATTACAAAAATAATAGTGAGTAAAAGCGTGATTTAGTTCTTGTCTATTCACCCTCTATCCTAAAAAAACAAACAAACGCTACGTCTAAAAAAACAAACAAACGGAAGTCTTAAGATCCTCTTCTGACGTCATGACATTAAAGAGACTATTTCTTCTTTTGACGCTCCGGATTTGTTTGTATATACTCGGAATATTTTTTTTTTCTTAGCTTAATTTTTGTGCTGTGTTTTTTGTGAAAAAATTTATTCCTCATATTTTAAAATATCATATAAAGATATAAAAAGAAGTACTTGGGGAAATTATCCTAAATTGATATGCAATTAGATGATCATTAAGATGCGGATTTACGCAATTTGGTTTGCACCATCAGAAATTCTTCTACCTGAATCTTATACCGGAAGTTGAAATAACCTCTACAAATGCTAAACATAAGGTGAACTGGATTGAAAACTTGTTTTAGGCTAATGTAACAGTTAAGTTACTGATCTAGTTCAGCTTTAGAGTTTCTTAGAAAAAATTGATTTGATCCAGCTCAGATTTGGATTTTCAATTAAGCATACGTCATTCTTCAGTTGTCAGACTTCTGTTTTACTTTAATAACATTATGAGTCTTCAGTTTTGTAGTTCTGCAATATGCGGGATTTTAACAGCTTTTCAAAAAGTTGGATCTCTTGTTTACTTCATAACAAACTGTTATAATGGAATTCTTTTGGGAATTTTGGACAATCTCTTAATGCCTCCTGCACCACAAAAACTCTTATGGAAATGGTTATCCTACTGTACAAAAAAGGATTTAGTGCATTGTCATGACGTTCTTGATATTGCAGTAAAACCAGATTGCGTCCGTTCTCTATTAATGAATGATGATTTTGAACTGTATTATGTCGCCAAATATCTCCCAGACTCAAGCAGGTGGTTATATCTGATTATAATAAGAAGTTGTCAATGTTTAACGCCTTATCTATTTCAATTAAATTATTTCTTGGTAAATGGTTTTTATATTACAACCCAATTGGTTTTTATTTTGGGACTTCTACATCTACTTGGTTTAAGTAAGCCATTCGATAGAGTTAAAAGTATTATTCGTCAAATACTTTCGAAGGCAAAACATTACGTAAAAATATTTTGTCTTATTAGCGTGATCCTTGTTGAATCGGTTTTCGTATGTTTTTTGGAAGAGAATGATAATTTAGCAGAACCTTGCAGATCAGCATTGTGTTTATATTGTAGCCGAAGACTATGGAGTACTATTTTTAAAAAGCATCCTATTGCTAACTCTTTGCAGATAACAAATGGAATGTTAATTAGTTTTTTCTCTATTGCAAAATTGTTAACTATTTTAGAATTAATTTGTTTTATTTATTTTGGATCAATTACTATGATTTATTTGGTGAGTTATGTTTTAATCGATGCATGCAATTGGATAAGAATATGCGCGAACAAAATAAGACAGAAATACAAAAAAATTTGCTGCAGTTATTGAATTGTAAAATTGGTTAGTCAGCATGCCTGCGATATAATACTATGAGAAAGATATGGGGTTAACCAAATAAATAGTTTTACTTTCAATTATTTTGTCACTTTTCTACAGCCTTTGTTTTGTTTAAAGGTCAAAAAATAAATTCCAATCATGGTATTTCTTCATTTTTGATGCATTTTAAACACATTTGTTTGTAGTTATACTCGTGTATTCATAAGACGAAGATTGTGATGTTTACTTGGCATTAAACAATTATTTCTAAAGATTATATTTTACATAGGACAGAATAAAGAATTTTACTATCAAAATAAAAATGACATTTTATGACTTATTAGAGTTCTGTAAACGTTTTTTATTATCATTAAAAACAAAAATCGTAACATTTGAGTAACGTATAAATGAATTATTGCAAATTATTGTATTATTAGCAAATTATTGCCTTATAAAAATATGTGTACAGGGAGATCATAAAATAAACTTGACCTGCTTATGGACCTCTTGCTGTCGGTCCGTTCAGCCGATCAAGATGAGATTTCAGATATTCAGAGTTATGAGCTAGAGATTCTGCGACAACAAAATCGCATTCCTGATTATGGTTATAAAGTCTGGAACTTGAAAATTTTCAATGGAATTGCCAATTTTTTTTGTCGCAAAATGTTCAGCGCATGCAAAAATCACGTGTACTGGGGCAGACACGAATTCATATGCTGTTGTACCAGCAACTTTATATGACTCCAAAGTTATCATGTGGCGCATTACTGTGTGAGGTGGCATTTCAGGCATAATTGTTTTCAGCCGGAAGCGACGCTAATGGAGTTTATCACATGCTCTGTGACAGGCTCACGCTATGCAGCCATATTTCCAAATTACGTCTTGTCAGAATTTCTACAGGATATCGTTTGGATGCAAGATGGTGCACCTCCACATATTGCGAAGTGTATTCGCTGGGTCCTGGAACAGAATTTTGGTTGTCATGACACCTCACGCGATTTTTTTTCTTCCGTGGACTCCAAAAAGTAATAGATTTGTGGTTATGTTTCTTATAAATTACTGCAAAATTTTCGATCTAAGTGGCACTATATACCCTAAATTATAGTGGTTACAGCTTTGGGATCTCCAAAATTCGAAGAACGATTAACAGATAGAAGCAGGAAATCTTCATTTTGGGGATATTTCTGTATCCTGTTATAATTACGAGTTATATCCTTCGAGTTGGTTCCTTTCTGCGATGTTGTTTTTTTAAATTTCTTTTTTGTTTCTTGCAGGCCGCTTGCCAAGACTTGGCGATTATTCTGCCACTGATCACGATTCGAAATCTTCCCTTCATTTTTCAGACAATCATTGGATTTCAAGGAGATTGATATGATAGTTTCCCGAGCAATATTTCCCGGGTAATAATTTCAAGCAAAGCATCTTCTACGAATTCAATTAAATATTTACCGCTCACTCTTTCACCAGTTAACAAAGATTTTCTTAACCTTTTTCTAAGCTTCAAAAAGAAAAAAAAAGGGATATTTATTTTTCCAGACATTCTTTGTAGAGATGAGACACCAAGATAGTAATAGCAACAATAACAAGTAAGCAACTAATGGTAAAAGGATAACGAAGATTAAAATTCGAAATTAAACTAATATACAGAACAAATCACCTATCGATAAACAAAAATTACGGTAACCCGAAAAGGACGTCAATGAAACCAAAGTATATCATGGTAACTAGAAACGGGATTTCAGCAAAAATTGCACAGTTGAAATTTGCCGCCAAACAAAGGGGACCTTCGATTTTACTCTAGAACATATCTATTATATTGCAAATTTATTCGATTCTTAAATGCAAATTGGATCCGATTATCTGAATTTAAGATGCAACATTTGAAATTGCAATTTTTAAAAACAGTATAAAATTTGAAATATTTTTTTTCACGTGAGCGTTTTCAATTTAAATAATCTACATTAAAATAAATAATTTTCAATCAATCTCTACTTCTTTTAATATCACCAAAGGAATAAATGATTATTACAAAACTTATAAATTATTTATGGGTTTACTACACTTCTACTAGTAGAATGGAATATTGGATACCTACTTACGCTTCCAGAAGTGTAAAATCACTAGTTCGTAGTCGCAGTTCATTTAACATGCCGTGTTCTGAAGCTTACTGAGAAAACGAAATATATTGACAGCTTATTTGGTAAAATACATCATTAAATTTTGACAATTGGCCAAACATTCATTGTGCACGAGCTTTAGAAGTAAATTAATGCGTACGATAAACTGTTATTGTTAAATGAACTACGCAGAAATGGATTGTTTACTTTGAACAAAATTAACTTCCAAGCTGAATTGAGCATTCTTAACTGAGTGGCAATGTAAATTGACTTTAATCTTGCTTAAAAAGGTTATTTTTGTTAATTAAGATCTTAATTGAAAAATCAGTCACAGTAATAAACGTAAGTGATAATGATCTAAGTAATTTTTTGCATTATCCAATAGCCTGTTTTGTGAAGGGTGCTCACTAATACTTGTACCATTTTTACGTTTAGTTCAAAAATTTTAAATACAAATGACAAAAGTTGAAGAACCAATCGTAACGTCACAGTGGATGCTAAGAAACCCACTATGTTATCCAGACTATGCAACTTTTCTCCTATATTTTACTGTAAAAACCCATTGGTATTCTATTGTATTATTTACATATAACAAAATAATAATATAATGCAAAATTGACCTTGCTTTTTATCGCATATTTATATATTACTTAAATTATAATTATGATAATTAATAACAATTCACACTATAAGGAATTGGCAGTGAAAAATTCGGAAAAATAATAAACTTAAATATCTAAAAAAAAAAAACTGATTTAAAATTTGACATAAAAACATTTGATTTAAAGAAATAAAACGCTTGACTTGACTGGGTGATATAGAAATCAAGAGCGAAAATAAGGGACTGAGAAAAATTTTAAATTTGAAACTAACGCGCACTAAACACTGAGGAAGACTCAAAAAAGAGATGGTTAGATTAGGTTGCTAAAACTATGACCATAATAAAAATTACCAACCGGAAATTCCAGGCTTAGATACAGCATTGAACAATATTTCTCAGTAAGCTATGCCCTTATTAGGCTGCAGCGTCATAAAAGAAGCAGAAAAACGAAATAATTTATGAGTGAGGAAACAGTATCTTTAAATATATGAGATCTCACGCTTAGCAAAGTATAGCGTGATTGTGTGATGTAATGATTACCAAAACAACAAAAAATAGCTTAAAGAACGCTGACTCTACAAAAGTGAGAATTGTATCTCTATAGAATAAAGACTCTGTAGAAGAGAGTACACTGAACAGTGCTTATAAAATGTTCTGCAGCGAACAACCAAACGAAAATTTCAACTATAAGTTCATATAAGTTGTCTTAAGATGTTTAGGCTTTTTTTCTAAGTTTGACTTATCAATGAAAACATCGTTTTCATCACAATTAAAATCAAGAAAAGTCAACATCTTTTGAGGTCTTAAATTCGACGCTTGTCTCAAAACAACAACGCGTGAATGCTAAAAACAGAACAAGTTAAATATAAGAAATGCACAGTGGCAAAAAAATTAAAGTGACGAAAGGAAAATGGCAAGAAAAACAGCGGTGAGTGTGGGAGCAGTGGTGGCCAAAAGAGGCAATTCAAAGGATAAATTTCCCTGTAAAACGTAGGTTGGGATGGAACATTTATTGAGAAATTGCTAAATGTTATGTGTTTCAGTGTTTCAGACCTCTAAACATAACTTTTTCCACTTTCAAATACGAAAATAGTGAAGCTTTTATTGACAAATATATCTTTCCACTTCAGTTTCCGGGGAATATCCATTTCAACTTCGTTGCAAAATACTTAATCTGATATGATTTATTTACTCAAAGTATTATCAGAAACTCATAAGTGTAACGATGCGAAATCTTCATTTTTCTATAAAATCACACAATTTAGCCCTTCTTCCAAAAAATAAAAGTTGACACAAAGCAAAAAGTTAATGATTTCTGTATCTTATATTTCGATATTCATAATGGAATATCTTGTCTGTATTTTGCGACCCATTTATTCCAAAAGCGTCTTGTGGCTTGCGTTTTATTTGACACATACTGCGTGGCAGAAATGATAATATCCTTTCTCTGCGGGGGCCATTTAGTCCGCGAAGATAATAGATGATACCATAAGAGTCTCGCTTTTCTTAAAGACTACATGCTGGGATAGCAAGATTAGGTAGTGGTCCGCTTCATAAAAGGACGCTGAATTCCAGAAATTTGACTAAACAAATTGGGTTGTAGTTCAGAGTTCCAAAATGTGATGATGAAAATGCTATTTACTGTTATAATTATATTGATGGATTGCTTTAACGCAATTATTTATGACTCACATAAATTAGTAATGTATTATTGCGACTAAATATATTATATTGCAATATGGTAACTAGTTTGTATCACACAATTCATTTATCATAGTATAATAAAACATTCATAAATATCTGAAATATTTCATTTTTTTTAAACATTGTAAAGGACTTTATCTGATGCTAAGTTTTTCAAATAAATAAAAGAAAATATATCAGTGCAAATTAATTCAGACAATTTTTCTAATACTTGAGTTATATATTTTTTTATATACTTTTGATGCAAAAAATTCTGTAAAAAATCACCTCATACAAATTGTTTCGGCGTCATTGACCAATATATGAACCATTACATTTGACAGTGGAATATGTCCATTTTTTCATATATCGATGTATTTAAGGGTTAGTGTTTGAATGAATTTAAAAATATTGGCAAAAGGTAAATAAATTTAGGTGATGCTTTTAACGCTATAATATAAACTTTAAAATGCAATGGCTGTAATTAAAAATCATAGAAAAATATAATTTTCTGTGGTTTCTAATGGATTTACTCCTCTTTTAATTATAACTTTTCATAAGGAATTGATAAAAACACGAGAAAAGTTAAATACATATCTTAACAAACAAATTTGCTTTACAAAAATAGAATTTTTTACGTAAAAATAATAATTAAATATATACATGTAAATACACTAATAATTTATTTAATTAATAATCACAATTCATGATGGTACGTAAGTGATATGGAAGGCAGTAAACTCATCATATTGTTGTAACTCTCTTTTGTTATAGGTCTTGTTTTAAACAGTGACAACATAGTAACCTTGTTCAGTTTTTCAATTTCTTTCTTTTTTGATTATTTGTTTTGATAACGTATGTGTTATTTGAATAATAAGTCTGCGTGCATTTGATTAGTATAGAAAACAAAAATCAAACAGTTGCACTTGCGAAAGAATGTTAAACAGGTAAGTTACTGAAAGATACGAATTGGTGCAGAAGATGGCAAACTTGCAATGTGCATGCTCACATTGATGCTTTTTTTCAGACAGTGTTGTTTAAAGTGTAATTATTTACATAGAATAGGGGAGAGTGGGGTCAATTGTAACAGGGTACGATTGTAACAGAGCAAAAATTTCGAGTGTCGGGTTCTAGATTTGGTTCCTAGGTGGCGCACAAGGTGTATTTAATAAATCTGCATGTGCACCCCCGCTTGCAACCATTTTTATGTACTTTTGAAAGAGTTACATCACAAAAGACATTTTCACGCTAAGTAAGTACTTTTTTTGGTATTAGAATATTGTATTGTAACAAAGTAATTTTGTTTAAACAAATAAAAATTATTAACCGAATATATAAGTGGTCACCTTAATTAACACTTCAAAAAAAAGATTAGTTTTGTTAATTAACTAGCATTTTTTTTAACAAATGAAGCTGAAATGGCGTCTTGGGGACGATTGTAACAATAAGTAAAGGGACGATTGTAGCGACTGAAAATAAATAATCTTATGTTTACAAGCCATTACTTAACGCTTTAAGAACCACCAATGGCTTCCTATATCATTTATATTATGTTGCATGTGCATTATTTTATTTGTCACCTTTCACAGCATAAATTAAAATTTTTAACCCTTTAAAGTTAAAAGTTTAACCCTTTAGGTCTCTGCACATTATTATTTTTACTCCTAAAATATCACTACTATTTTGATCAATTAAAAATATATCGCAACTATGATAATATGTATAATTAACTATGTTTTAGTTGAATTTATGAGCTGTTACAATTGACCCCGTAAGTGGGGACAATTGTAACAAGTGCACGACTGTCAAAAATTGTTAATAACTAATATAATAACATTTAAAATAAAGTATTTTTTTTCTAGTAGAGGATAGTCTACTTTACTCGTCTGTCAATTAACACTAATAATATATTGGATTTTTTGCTAGTTAAAAATAGTTAAGTAAAAAGTGTTACAATTGACCCCACTCTCCCCTACATTAATTAAAAAAAGCAAATAGAAAATCGTTTTGATGTCGATTATTAGAAATGAACTTATTCCACTTTCAAGAGAAGTATTTTTCCGATAATATTTTCAGTTTAATCTATATATTATAGTTCAATCTATATATTATAGTTCAATCTATATATTTAAACTATATCTATTATTCATTAATAAATCGTGTTTCACTGAATATATGATAATAAATATTTAATGAAGATTACTATGTCTTACTAAAACATTTTATTAACTTCCTTTTTTTTTCCTTCCAAAAGTGGACTTATTCTACTTTCAAAAATAATGGTTCTTATCCCAAAAAATTTTGGTAAATTGAAATTTTTAAAATTAAGTTTAAGAATCGAAAATAAGGTATTTGAAACAAATCAATCATGCGAATTACTAAAGTTAGAAACGTTTAAAAAAATAGTACAATTTTAACAAACAGCTATAATTTTTTGAAAAATATTAGCAAAGGTGTTTATCTGTCCGGTAGCCTTCAGTACTCTCCCCCATACTTGTTTTTTTTTTCGAAAAAAAAAAACGAAATTTTATTTATTTTTAAATTATTTTTCATAAAAATGAATTAATTTTTACCGAAATTCACTTACTCGGCAACTAAACTGTAGCATAGGGGTAAAACTTATTAAATAATCATCAAATTTTCTGAATTTTATTGCGGAAAAACTTTCATATAAATCAAACGTTTCGAAAAGTCTTTTCCCTAATAAAAATTTATATCGTCTTCGAAGCCGTAATATTTCGATTAATTTCATTCAAAAGTACTTCCGAGTTTGGAACTTTTATGGGAATGGAAAATGGTGTCTACTGTGGTTGTAAAGAGAGAATAAATACTTCAAAATTCATTAATATTACCTGTGCATATTTTATCATGTTTTGAAATGAAACGGATATTTATTCAGTCTCTTTGATTTATTCAAGTAGATTGTGAGAAATTTCACAAAAGAATGTTTTTTTTTATTTATTTAAAAGTCGGCCATTAAAACCCTCGTTTCGGTGTTTTTGCGCCAATGATTTGAATAGTTTATCATTTTGAAGTGAGAAATTTCGAGATACTATACTTCAACTTTGATTGCGTTTTTTTTTCTTTAACTTGAATGTAGAAATGGAATTGGGTGATAAAATGCAAACATTATCAGGATTTTAATTTTATTCATAAGTGAAGGTTGTGTAAAGGTTTTTACAAAAGATTTGCCGCAGGATTTTTACAAAAGGACTAATAAAGTCTTCTTGCTACAAGCTATACAAATTGTTAGACGCATTATAAGATATGTAAAATCTTAGTCATCTGGTGATAATATACAGCATTATTGTTTTTACACTGCTGAAACCGGGTCAAACCAGGATCGCCTCGAAAGAAGGCTCTTATAAATACTATCTTGCAATAATTTTTGTTTAACTAGCAAAACAAAAGAAACTATTCAAAAGAAAATTTAAACCAGTCATGGTTAAAAACAAATACATAGAATAACAAAAGAAAAGTATTAGAAACATATTTTAAGTACTGTACTATTAATAAAATGAGCAAAATTATTATGTACTAGTATTATGTAACCAGTTTCATGGGTAACTACAATATTTAAAAATATTTTTTCTCCCCTAATTGTATAAAAAATACATTGAATTCTCCTACCAAAAGCTTAATGTTGCTGTTGTTAATTTACGTCGCACTAGAGCTGCACAATGGGCTATTGGCGACGGTCTGGGAAGCATCCCGGATGATGATCCGAAGACATGCCATCACAATTTTGATCCTCTGCGGAGGGGATGGCACCCCCGCTTCGGTAGGCCGACGACCTGCGCGCGAAGTCGAGCACTTTACGGAAGCACAGTTTAACGAGGACCAATACCGTACACTCTCGGTCCCTACGCAGACTGATCCAAGTGGTCACCCTCCCGCACACTGACCGCAGCTAGTGATGCTTGACTTCGATGATCTGCTGGGAACCGTGTCTTAACGATCAGTCCACTGCGGGACACCGAAAGCTTAAAAAGTATTTACCAATAGCATTGCATTTTTGACAATTTCGTACAATTTGTATTATACAAATAAATAAATAAATAAATAAATAAAAATTACATTTTGAAATGTGTTTCACTAAAATAGCCAAACAGAAGAAATCATTCAAAGGGAAGTTTTTAAGCCTGACAGTGTTGTCAGATGCTTTAACCAACTATTTGTTTTTTCATCACCACTGGTAAAATAACAAATTTTAAATAAGCCTTAGAAGAAACTCCTTAGAATTTTAATGAAAATGCTTAAAATTCCAAAAGCTAATATTTCCTTAATGCAATCATACAACAAAGAATATGAACAAAACACGGACAATTAAAATAATAACTAGTAGTGCATTCATTATTTTCTGAAAAAAAACACGAAAAAAAAAACAAACAATTTTGTTATGTGATCAACACAGCATACAACACAAACCAGCTGAAACATGAATCGTGATGCATGACGTCAGAGCTGAAGATCATTTTCACATTTTCAGTACCGAGGCGACCGAGGCCCCCTAATTCAACTGTAACTCCTCCTTCTTTCGAGGCGGCCCTGGTCAAACTTGCTTATGTTCGTGTATTAGTTGGTGAACATTGTAATGCAATACGGTAAAAATAAGTACAAATCGGAAGTATGTAAATATCTTCTGAATAAAAACCCATTACTTGCGGGTTTAAACATAAAAGTATTGCATATGAACTCGTACAAAACATGTAATTATCAAAACACTACATTGTGTCCAATAATTTGGTATTAACTAATATAATAACTGATATAACAAACATTCTATATTTATATAATACACTCATGGACAAAAAACTTAGCGCACCAAGAAGGAGTTGTCAAAATGAAATTAAATTTTTTATACGTAATGACTACTTTGATATAAGTAAATGATTAGAAAATCAAAGAAAAACGATAATCTTTGATTTTTTAATCATTTACTTATGTCAAAGTATTCATTACGTATGTAAAATTTCGTTTCATTTTGACAACTCCTTCTTGGTGCGCTAAATTTTTTTTGTCCATGAGTGTATATCGTCTAATTTATACAACTGTTGAATTTATATTATATATCGTCTATTTAATCCAACTGATAAACGAACGTAAACAAGTGCAAACCGGTTTCAATCGTGTACAAACAATAATGCTATATAGTATCACCTGATAATTAGGATTTTACATAGAATCTTATAGTGCGTCTAATAATTTGGACATTGACTATATACTTTTAGAAAACGGTTTAAATTAAGATTATATTTATTTTGCATTTAATTATTAAATAAATTTTTATTTTCATTTATGACAACTGTATCCCTTTAAATTGGACAAATTCAAACGAAAACAATACAATTGAGAAATGTTGTAAAATAAAACGAATTTCTTTTCATGATTGTTTCATTTTAATATCTTGCTTCAAAATGCTGCATTGATGCATTTGTAGAAAAATCTTTTCGATTTATATAATCAGAATACTTAATGATTTTTATCATAGGTGAATGGCTTATAGTAGAAGTTGGTCAATTAGATAATTGAGCAATATGCATTTTTATTAGTTAAAAAATATGTTAGTTTTTATTAATCTTCAAATACAATATCATTTATTGTACGCAAAATTAGCTATTAAATTTAATTATCAAGTCATAATGAAAAGAAGAAAAAATTAATAAAGCTAATTTCATAATTAAATCTCAAATTTATGTAAAAATAATCTCTGAGACAAAATATAATTTTAAATTACGAATTTTAAGAATGTTTCATAAAATTTTGAATTTTTAAATAAAGTATGCTATAAGTATTCGTTTTAAAAATTAGAAAATTATTGTTATAAAAGTTGTTACTGAAAAATTATCTACCGTAACTTTTGAAATAAAAATAATTTTACAACTGACGAACGGAACACAAATATTTGATTTTATTAGTAAAATTATTAGAAGTATTTTTACATTCTTGTTCAACTTAGATTTTGCGTTAGAAAAATTGTAGTCGTTAAACTTTTACTCTAATTCCTAAAATTTAAAAAAATACGAATGCAAATGGTGACATCTTAATATGGATTTAAAGAAAGAAGTGCTATATAAGTACTATTTTATTGAAGGATGGTATTGATGGTATTAAAACTGTAAAATGCAAGATAAATTGTTCATTGCCTGTTTTTTTATTTTTTTTACCTAATACGGTTAAACAACCGTAGTGTTGTCCACACTATTTCGACCTATAGCAAATGAGAATCAAACGCAAGTTTTTTGAAAACTTTAAGTTAGGTCCTGTGACTAACACAACAGCGTAATAATGTTTTAGTAATGTGTTGTGAACATCTTATGAAACCACTTACAAGGGAAACTAGGGAAGTGTGACTCGCCAATTTTGAAATAAACTAGTGGGATGTATGCCTTATGAGGAATAATTTTAGGGGGCAACATTCGTTTCGGCCCATAGAGGGTCCTATGAGAGATAAAAAATAATTAAGTATGTAGAAAAATCGGTATTTCATTACTTCAATGCAGACTATTAGTTATTGTAATTATCTTATACTCCAATTAATTTTATGGTACTCTCACGTACTATATAATGCATATTTATTGTCAAAATTGATTTCGAAACTTTTATATATCTGTAGTTTTTCAGAAAACAAAATTAAAAAAATTGGCATTTTAAAAAAAAAAAAAATTTGGCACAAATTTTTAAAATTTTTTTTTTCAAAAAATTTTCCAATATTAAAACTAGTAAACAGTAATAAATTTCATTTCGAAATGTAATACGCATTTTCCCAAACTGATGGAATTTTTTCATATTTAATGTGTATCCAAAAATGCGATTTATATATAAAAAAAAAAATTTTTTTTTCATATTGTTAGATCTTGCAAAAAAATCAGAAATAATTTATGTGATTGCATAAAATTAAATTGCATTTATAAAAATGTTTTCAAATTTGTTTGGCGGGAAATTTGAACTTAAAAAATGTTTAATATTTCAATTCGATTTTTTTCATAAAAGATCAACTGTACTGTATACACAAAATTTGAAGTGATATGTCACTTTAAGTGGAAAATCCGTTGATATCTATGTCCTGTGAATTGTTCAATATTTTGTCAAAACATTGCTATCTTTATAATATTATTTTTATATCTGATATCCTAGCTAATTTTTGAAATATTTAACTTTAAAAGTTGGCATTAGCTAGGATATCAGGTATAAAGATAATTGTATGAATAATATTTCAAAAATAGCAATGTTTTGACAAAATATTGAACAATTCACAGGACAATTTTTTTTAATAATATTTTAATTTTTTGGCAAAAAATTTAAATTTTTTTGAAACTTATTTTTTTTTTCATTTTTTTACCAGTTGTGCAATAAAAAAAATTAAGAAAAAAAATGTGTCTATTAAAGCGACAAATACTTACAAATTTTGTTTATATAGTACGGTTGACCTTTCAAGAAAAAAAGAAAATCATTGAAAACTGAAATATTTTTTTAAGTTCAAATTTCCCGCCAAACAAATTTGAAAACATTTTTATAAATGCAATTTAATTTTATGCAATCACATAAATTATTTCAGATTTTTTTGCAAGATCTAACAATATGAAAAAAAAAAATTTTTTTTTTTATAAATCACATTTTTGGATACACATTAAATATGAAAAAATTCCATCAGTTTGGGAAAATGCGTATTATATTTCGACTCTCATATAAATGAAATTTATTACTGTTTACTAGTTTTAATATTGGAAAATTTTTTGAAAAAAAAAAAATTTAAAAATTTGATGCCAAATTTTTTTTTTTTAAAAATGCCAATTTTTTTTATTTTTTTTTCTGAAAAACTACAGATATAAAAAATTTTCGAAATCAATTTTGACAATGAATATGCATTATATAGTACGTGAAAGTAGCACAAAATTAATTGGAGTATGAGATAATTACAATAACTAATAGTCTGCATTGAAGTAATGAAATACCGATTTTTCTACATCTTAATTTTTCTCTCATAGGACCCTCTATGGGCCAAAACGAATGTTGCCCCCTAAAATTATTCTTCATAAGGCATACATCCTACTAGTTTATTTCAAAATTGACGAGTCACACTTCCCTAGTTTCCCTTTAGTTCCACGTAGCTGGGCACATAGATTAGCCAATAGGGTTAATATATTAATCTCACGGACAGGGGTTCGAATCCCAGATGTGACACCACCATACTTACTTTCTCCTTTCGTAAAATACATAAGGAGTACCCCAGAGTTGCTTAATACAAAAGAAAATCTTATCAAAAAGTCATCTTTCACGATTGATGATACCACTAGATAAACTAATTAAGCCACATTTCACAGTTCATCTGACAATTCACAACTCAACAACAACCTAATCCAATATCCATTACTTAACGAAAGGCGTAACATCGATGTCCAGTTAAATTTACTCATTTTTATTTTTGGAATCATGCTAGTTGTAAATGGTTAAAAAACCGTGCTGTATTGCATTCACGGTTTCACCATACCAGTTGTAAATGTTTTCGAAACTAGTAAAAGGAAAGAAATGTTCGTAACTGTAAACTTTACGGTTAGCTGGATGGACAATTTGCTGCTGATTATTTTGCAGTAATTTAAGAATAAAAATACTAAAAGTGTTTCTAATATAGTATCTATTCCGAAGTAACAGATAACGAAAACTAACTTGCATATTTTATCGATTGCTTACTGGTTGTTCTGTATTAATAAATATATTCTCGATATCTGTAACAGATATGTTTCTCCTGTGAAAAAAAAACAACAGAAAAGCACTCCAGTTAGTAGCGTTTCTCATTAGTTGAAATGTAGTCAAGGAACTGAAATGTTATCAGATACAATTAGCCTATTTGTAACAGTAGCCTACTCTCACAATCACAAAATGCATTTAACAATTGTGTAAAAGGAACTTGATTTTATTTAGCATGTTTTTAATTTCCAGACGCTTAGACATTATTAAAAGACAATTTTAACAAACAAAAAGGAAAAAAAAATTTTTTTTTTGACTGCGCAACCTAATGCAACTTTCAAACTAACACTAAAAAAAAGATATAAAACAGCTGGTATGTGAGATATTAACCTCATGATCTGAAGTTAACCGGAGTCCCGTTTGATGGAATAGTTGAACCTAACTAACTTAATTGTGTAGAGCAAAGATAGTTTTATCCGTGTTACAAGGTGGTTTCACGGGATATTTAACAAGTTAATTATCATTACACGACCCCATGACATATCTCGAAGAGAATTGCATTCAGTAGAGCTCTCTCAAAATCAGATAACTTGTCAAGTCTCGGAGCCAAAACCATTAGAGCATTGCTGAGGAGACATTTGAAATCCAAATAGAATGAGCTCGCATACGTTTTGCTCTTGCAAATGTTTACTTGACTGTAAAAGGTCCGACTTCATGCCATTTTTGACAATTTTAAATATGGAATCTTAATGCATATTATTGGTTCTTTTTATGTAAAAGCATAATTTTTGTTTTGTTTGGGCCCATTCCAAATGACACATTTTTTACACATGAATATTACTGTCAAGCACAAAACTTTATAATTTTGTATGATGAGTAAAACTGCGTACGTTTAATAAAATTATAATTAGCTGATGTGATAAAGTAGGGTACATTTAACTATTCAGAAGTAAGAAAGCTAGAAAATGTCTAAAATATAGAAATAATAATAATAATTGAGGTTCAAAAATGTGTTTCATGTGTTTTTGAAAGGAAAATCCTTAGAAATATTTTTGGCCCTGTACAGGAAAGAGGCTGTTCGCGAAACAGATACAACTTTGAATTATATAGACTCTATGGGCAGCCACAGATAGTGCAGGTCATCCGAAGCAATAGGTTAAGATAGCATGGCCATATCTGGAGAGGTCCAGAAAATAATGCCGTCCGAAACGCCACCTTTAAAAATCCATCGGGATCTCGGGCTAGAGGAAGACCTCCAACTAGATGGCTAGATGACACTACTAAATATCTAAAAGTATTAAGGATAAACAACTGGAAAAAAGTCGCCATGGACACGAGGCGTTGGAGGCTACGAGTGGTTGAGGCAGTCAAGGCCTGTAAGGGGCTGTCGCGCTGAAGAAGAAGAAGAAGAAACATTTACTCGGTAATAAAATAAAGCAGCTTGATTAACTTTTGATCTAATGATAGTGTTTTTTATCCTAATCTTAATGTTTTGAAGAGAGTACACATAAAATATTCAAATTAAACGCAAGACTGACAATAAAGACAGTTTCAAATAAAGTTGCTAAAAGCGCACAAAAAAATTTCATCTGTATTAATTATTAAATTTGTAAATTATTAAATGTATAATATTATTTCAATGAAAAACTAGAGGACCTTGATTACGCAGTAGATTTTATATTGTTGTCCTTGAAACTAGAGGACATGAGGACCAAAATAAGTAGATTAGAAAAAAGGGCAAAACAGGTTGGATTACAAATTAATGAGAAGACAAAATATTAAACATTAATAACAATAAAAATGATGACATATTTATAAATGGAAATAAAATTATAAGAAAACAACTCACTTTCACTACCTTGGATTGAGCGTAAGTTTTTAGGAAGGCTCAAAGGAAGACATTACAGTAAAAATTATAAAAAAGCATACTATGCATTCAGAAAATATCAAAGAATTTGGAAATCATCTTAGAAAAATATGTAACTCAAGTTACAAATTTTTAAATCTACAGTTTACTCTGTGGTTATACATGGTAGCGAGTCATGCAAACTCGGAAATCAACAAGAAAATAAATTTTTCAAACTAAATGCTTCAGACGAAATTTAAAGATATACTCGCCAAATGAAATCACAAACAGCCAACTCTATTATAAAACAAAAACTAAACTCATCACAATAGTTTAGTTTTGAAAAAACGAAGATGGTCCTGGATAGGATACACGCTAAGAATATTTTGAAAGAACCCAACTAAAGCAGCTTAGAAATGGGAGCCGGATGACAAACGGAAAAGAGGGTGGTTGAAACTAATCAACAAAAAATGTTAATAGAAGAAAGGAACAGCATTGAATCGCTTAGTTCGGGGTCTGAAAGGAAATCGGCTCTTTACTGGCAGAGATGAAGCAACAAACATGTGGCCTCAAGCACCACCTGGCGTAAAGAGAATTAATTCAAGTCAATTCATCTAAATAAACATGCTTTTTATTGATGGAATTTTATTCTCACAAGTGCACTATTTTTTCAAAATTCTAACTCTGAATAAATTTAATCATGAAAAGTCATTGAAAATTTAAATTCTTAATTGTTAGTTATATTTTTTGAGTTTTTCTTTAAATTTTCTGTAAATAAATGAGCGGAACAAAAAAAATTGCACAAAACTGTAAAATTAATTTTATTAAAATTATTATTTATTTTATAATCTCAAAATTTAAAATAAAATAATTATATTAAAGGAATTGAGCAATTGATAATTTGAATAGTTCTAAACAAATAATAATTTGCAAAAAGCTATTATTTTAAACAAAAAGCTGAAATTTTTTTTGTTGATGTATTTTTAAAAAAATTGAATAGTGAATACATAAACTAAAATTTTTTTTCTTCTATACAACACGATTTTTAAGCTTAAAGTTTTCTATCTTAGTTATACCTTGAAAAATGTAAAGCGTACTGTTTTTGTTTTCATTAAAAATTACTGTTAAAAACTTTCTCAAACTGTATGCAATGAGAAATCGGAAAATATCTGTTCAAAAACTACTGTATTTATAAACAATTACACATTTTCACAATAAATTTTGCACCGATTTGTTTTACCAATTAGATATTTTAGAAAAACTAAACCAAATCACTGATATTTAAGAAAAAATATTGCACTATAGAGCAATTAAATGAGGCATTAATAAATAAATGAGATCAAAACTACATGCAGGGAATTAATTCCTCACTTTTCTAAATTCCCTTCTATGTTTTCTTCAATATTTAGCCAAATAGAGACACACTAAAGAATTTAAAACAGTAATTCTCAGCAATTCATTTCAATTCGTAATTGCAACCATTTAGTTTTTTCTCACCCCAGATTTCAAGTCGTTATACATTCTTAAGAATTCCACAAAAATAATCCAGTGTTCTATTATTTTTTTTCCCTGAATAATCTTGCTATAGTCTCTACCATATCAGATTCCGGCCCATTACTTCATGCTCTGTTCTTTTTTTTCTCTCTGCTCTGGAGCTATTCGCAGCTGGTGGTGATTGCTTACAGAGCACAATCATTACTTTCAGCAGCTGATTTCTCTGCTTTGGTTCGACCTTTCTTTGTCATTCTTCTTTTTTTGGGGTTGCCACGCATAGAAAAAACCGTGGTAGTAAAGAAGAAGGTATTAATAGCTTGTTTGAAGTTTATGTTCCGAAAAATGCATTTTATGTTTTTATTAATGCAGCCTACAAACAACTTAAATTCATTAATAAGAACCAGCTTGTCACTGTTTGGAGCTTTGTAAGTAAGACTTACTGGAGGTGATATTTTAAATGTAAAACTACTTTTAAAACCTATCCACCACTATTTTAAAATTTATTACCACCGTAAAACTTAAAACGAGTGTTACTAGATCATGCAGAAAATGAGAAATTTCTAATATTGCTATTTTTACTTATGCCACTTGCCAATACCATGAAGTCTGCCTGAAATCATGCAAATTTTTAAGGCAGGGTGTGTATTTCTTATTTTCTTCCGTGGCGCCATCTATGGCCAAGAATACGACTTAAACAATCGCACTCACGTCACAATCCATTTTACGGGGAGGACCTAGTCATACTCCGTTCGTTATTGCACAAATCGTAACTTTATTCTGAAGGAGAGGACGATGAATCTCCAATTCAATACCCCCAGAGGCATTGATTTGTCACGGGAACTTGGAGAGATTTAACGCACACCAGTCACCATTTAATACATGGAGATTCTTCAGCCATCAGGATTCAAACTCATGTTCTCACGAACATGAGTACATGAGAACATGAATGTTCGTGAGAACATGAGGGCCCATGCTCTCACGAACATGAGCCCAACGTCCTACCAACCAACCAATCTCGGCCTTAGTAGTTCTTATTTCTCTGATGCATTTTACTGTTGATGGTAATAACCCTTCCTTTGGTATGACAGTTCATTGTCTTTTCAAAGAAGACAAAGGTCTCTGTAATTTTTCTAAAAATTAAAATTTCTTAATTTTTTTTTATTATTTACTTATTTTTTTTAACATGACATGCAGTCGTATGTGCAGTGCACCAAAAAAAAAAGAAAGAAAAGTAAAGGATTACCCTGAATAATTTTACATCTAATGATTGGCTCTTCACGTTCTAAGACTCATTCTTAATGGTTCGAGGGGATGACCTCAAATACGCTAATTAATTAGTGTAGACGATACTTTAGGTTATGAAATCAGACACAAAACGTACTTTCTCTGAATGAACATACCTTTTTTTCAACCGATTTGGTTTTTTGACCCCCAAAATATAGGAGGTAGCCGCAATCTAGGAAATATGGTTCCCATAGTTTGATCAGGAGAACAGTCCAAAGTTTGGACCCTTTAACGTTAATTTTATTTTTTGTGTATTTCACCATGTCTCGAATATTTTTTAGCGAATTGAAAAATTTTTGCACGTCGCGCAATTATAAAATTCGTTCATCCAAAGATTCCATTAAAAACCAACATTTTGAAAATACATATTATTTTTTATTACTTTATTTAATAATGGTCGAAAATAAATTGAATTGCTACGTATAAAATTTTTCGCATCATTTTAAAGAATGTAATTTGAAATGGAAAAGCTGCAAAATCGGTCTAATAGTTACTGGGAAATCGAATTTTTTAAAAAACTGTATTTTCAAAATTCGATTTCTCAGGAACTATTGAACCAATTTTGCTCAAATTTTGTGTTTTTTCATGCAAAATTATAAATTTTTTAAACTTATGCTAGAATTTTGTATCTTACAATTCAAAATATTTTCGACAATTATTAAATAAAATAACAAAAAAAAAATACTTACTAAAAGTAATCTTTTTAGAGGATATATCTTTGGATAAAAGAAATTTATAATTGTGTGCAAAAATTTTTAATTTCGCTTAAAAAGTTCTCGAGATATAGTGAAGCACACAAAAAGTAAAATTGATATACATTTAGCTCCAAACTTTGGATCGGTCTCCCGATCATACTCCAGATTGTTGCTACCCCCAGTATATTGGGGATCAGAAATCCAAATCCGTTGAAAAACGGTATGTCTATTCAGAGAAAGTAAGTTTTAGTGTATGATTTCGTAACTAAAACTATCGTCTGCTCTAATTAAGTAGCATATTTGAGGTCCTCTCCTTGAACCATTAAGATCGAGTTCTAAAACTTGAAAATCCGATCATTAGATCAAACATTATTTAGGGTGGTCCGTTTTTTATGTTGCGTATATTTTATTTTGGTTTCATAAAATAATTTAAACACATTTTAAGTGCTGTAGTTGTCTTCAATAAAGCGTACTCTAAGCTGTACTTAAGCTCTACTCTAAATTGGTCTCTTTAATTCCTTCGAATATTTAAATTTCATGAAATTATTTCATGAAGCAAAAAATCTTCATGTTGCTTTAAATAAGTCTATGTAATTCCGCTAAAAGTTTGAATTTAGGAATAGTATTCTAAGTAGAAGTTATCAGCTTACAGAAAAGAAAAGTGCATATAATTTTGTGAAAAACTCAAGGTGGTGCTCTGTTTAAATATTGAAATCTGAATAGAATTGTTCATTAAGATAAAAAGAAAAAAATGCCGGTTATCATAATTGTCATAATTTTCTCTTCATAATGTCTCTTCTTACAACTGTCACTATTATTTCTTAATAATGTCTGCTATCATAATTGTCATATTTTTTTTCTAAATAATGTCTTAGCATAATTGTCATAATTTTTAACTTACGATTGTCTGTTATTTTTTCTTACAAATATATGTTGGCATAATTTTCGTATAAATGTCTGTTATAATTGTATGTTGCAATGTTTCTTTAAATAAAACAAGATAGAAGTTTTATTTCTGAAAGACACTTAAAAAATGTTTCGCTTCTCCAAAGTTGCACAACATTTCCAAATTAAATTACCCTTATATAAATTGATGTTGTTTTCAAATAAGAATTATAAAAATAATAACCCACTATATTTCTCGAAGTAAGTGAAATATTGTAATTTTTTTCCTATAAAAATATTTATGAAGATTGAAAAATAAAAGAACTGCTTAAATGAGTAAACGTTTCAGAAGATAGGTAGTCCAGACATCTACCATAAATTCTTTCTAAGATAATAACGACGCGATTAATCAGATGGAGAGTACCCACGAGAATTCAAAAAATTTATCTTCAGACATACTTGAAAGGAAGGAAATTATAATTTATTAGTTTCCTTCTTATTATTTCTGCCAGAAAAAAATCCCTATATATCCTAAAAAATCTTTGTATTTTATAATTTCCAAAAGAAAAAAGTTAAATAAATTTTAGTGAAATAAGTTTAAAGGACAATTTTTACGGTTATTAAATTAAGTGAATGCTGTAATTTGAAAAGTATATCAAAATTGTTGTGTTAATATAATCAATTATGTTGATATAATCATCATAATAATGGATTATTAGATAACGCAATTATAATGTTACCAAGCATCAATTAATATGCCTATTTTTGTTATTGTGAAATTCTGTTAGTAAAATTCTTACCACTTTTCGACTAGTTAGAGTGCTCAAATTTCCACAGGAGATATGTACCAGATAAAAATTCAAGATTTTCAACCACTTTAGGAGTAGCATTTTTGAGAAAGAAAATTTCAACCACTTTCTGTTTTTATCAAGTACTCAAATGTTAAGTAGATCTCTGTGTGGGATGACAATATTATCGAATTATTACATTCAACCATACACTAGTCATAGCTTGTTTTACAGACAGGATCCAATAATACTCCAGTCACTCATCCATATATCGTAATTTTGACTTGAACCAGAGAATGATCAATCTCTTATTCAGTACCCCCAAAGTTATTAATTTGTTCTGGGAATATATATATTGGTTCTCCCTGAGAGTTATACTACAGTGCATATAGTTTGTGCTGAGGAAAAAAATGTTTCCTGTATAATGCAGTGTTATAACATAATGTAGTACAGACTTTGATTAATAATACATATAATAGCTTATGTATTATTATATAACAAAACGCCATGAGCTATAAAAAAGTTTGGCGTAGAGTTGGCACACTTCTTGGTGTTAAGATAGGTAAACTAAGCTCATATTTACTACAGAATAGCTTTTATCGAGTAAAACATTATATAAAATAGAATAAAGTAACAATTATTTGAAATAGCTAATGCAAATATATTATTAAAAACGTGCTTCGTTTTTAAAATAAATATTTCTGCAATGAAGCTGAAAATTGATTCTAATGTTCCTGAAGATGTGTGTTGACAGTAAACAAATAATCTAAAAATGAATAAGTCAAGAAAATTAAACTATAAGTGTGAAAAAATGAAGAAAAAATTTGACTACGAGTTCTGCAAAAAAATTTAGCTTTCCTCTATACCAAAAATGGTGGCAATTATACTAGAAATTTTACAGTATACATAATTATCGCATCTCTATTGAAATCACATGGTATACACTTTTGACGCCTCTCTTTTCGTGATTTTGCACATTATTTTATAAAAACTATTAAATATTCGAAGGCTGCAGTATTAATATGACTTTAACAGTATGTGTTTTATGTTTTAATATTTTGGAAATTCGAAAGCTTTTGAACTTTTATCGAAAAAGTCATTATATCGTAATAGAACTTCAAAAGGAGTGTTCAATATTCAATTTTCGCTCAAACGAAATGCAAAACTTGATAGTCTCTATTCCTTTCAAACAGGAATAAAATGTTTCAGTTATCAAATCAGCTTATTAATATTTGGAAACAGTTCCTATTTGATGTACTTTATGAACGAAGCTTGTGAAGTTTAAATGTTGTAAAAAAGTTTACTTCTCTGCATTTAAAATAAAGACCTCAAAGTGTTCTGAAGAAGGCGATACCATTGAATGCATCTAGACGTGAATCTTGTTCTTTTGAAGAAAGTGATTTTAATTTGGTAAATTTCACAAATATTACAGGAGAACATCGAGATGACATTTTAGGAACTTAATACATAATATCCTATTCACGAATAATTCGAGTAAATCACGAAAATATGCAATACAAGAATGCAGGGAAAATATATCTTTTATAGGTTTCTTTATAATCGAAAATAAATAAACAAATTAATGTCACAGTTACTGTAAACATTTTGTCATCAACAAAAGTCGTGACAAAATTATGGGGAAGTTAGGTCACATCATCAGGATTAAAATTGCATAGGAATCCATGGCAGGAAATGTTATTTTAATACTACTAGGGGTGCTTTCCTATTATGTATAGCTATTTGCCGTCAGGCTAATCGTGGGAGGTTCTCGGGGTCTTCCTCTCCATGAAACGCAAATGCGGGTTGGTTCCATCAGAAGGTCCTCCACGAGGGCAAATTTCTTTCAATACTTGATCCAGGAGTTCCCCTGTCTTCCGGATTGGGTTCTAAATTACTAGGCTATGGAGTTGAACATTAGTAGTCGTAAAACAAAAAATTGGGTCGACTGTTCAACGACTGTTATAAAATACATAACAGAGAAGTTAAGGCACAACATCAGGAATGAAATTACATAGGAAACCTTGTCCGGAAGTATCATCGTATATGCGGATGAGGGCGCTTTGCTATTAGTGATTTGTCCCGAAGCACATGGGTTTCAAAATAGGTAAGAAAACCTGAGGCTCATGACATCATTTCCGGGTATAGGTTCCTATGCTATTTTAATCCAGATGATGTTATAAACAACGCCTTAAAACTTGTACATGTCGACAAAAAAGTAGACTGTAAATGTAATTTAAGAAAAACTTTAGCATGGAGAGAGAAACCAAATGCAGATTTATCATCAGCGATACAAAAGAGTTGGTAAAAAATTTCATTCAACAAAAAACAAAATATTTATTCTGCCTTATTTATATGCTTTGTGCTTCATATTATATTCAGTATGCATTAATAAAATATGCATTATTTTTTAAGTAATACGCTAAAATATCCTTGTTTGTTGGTTACAACAGCATATGTTTAACAATTATCAGTTTATATTATAGTTTTTAACAATTATGATTACCTTAATTAAATATAGACATATTTATTAATAAATGCTTGAAGCCCTAGAAACTATATATAGTTTCTAAGGTCCCATACTAAATGCATCAAAGCTTGAGTTATTTTTCTTATGTAATTTTTATAAAGTCATGCAACTTTAACACCGAAATTGCTTTAAATCAACAGTGGCGTTTATTTTCTGAGGTGGTGTTACTATACTGAGAAAAAAAGCATGGTTAAAATTATCAGAATATGATAAAATTTACCGTGTTTCCAACTCCATGGGAGTACCAAAAAGTTCTGTAATTATTACCGAAGCACATTGGTAAAAGTAACAATAAAATATAATTTTATAACATGTGATAAAATTTGGTAAATGTGGTAAATTTGCTTATTTTGTCATGATACTTCAGAGCATGGCATGACCATTTAGTTGGTTAAATTTACCTTTCAGTTTTGTATTTTTTGCTAATTGTGGGGTAATAAGATCTATAATTTTGAAAATCAGAAAACTTTTTTGGCTACTTTTACCATAAAGAACAGAAAAATTACTAAATGAATGGTTTAAATACGTATATTTTGTTTTTTATACCAGATTTTTTTTAAAAGTCATAAATGCCATTACCATACAGAGGGGTAGTTTTACCAGAATTATTTTTCACCTTGAATAAAGAAGCAGCTTTTATTGCGAAACTGATAATAGAGATATCTGAGTAAAAGACATCTTACAGTCAGTTGATTCTATACACACGCAAACTAGATTCCTCAACATGTGATAGAATAGAACGAAGTTCACGAATAGGTAGGGTGTACTGTAATGGCTCCCCATAATGTATATCTTTCTGAATTCTGCATAGAATGAAGTAGAGAAAACTATACATGTGTATAATAACTCAGAATAATAATTAGTTTTATCGCAGGATAACAATTAATTTGAAAACTTACAAAAAGTTTACTAAATCTAATCACCCATCTTTGAATTTATTGGGGCCAAGGCGGGATTAAAGTAATCAAAAATCAGTTCATTTGAAGGTAAAGTATAAAGAGGATTCATATCGAAAGGCAATGCATTATAGAGGAAAAAGAAACAGTTTTCGATTATTTTAATACCATTTTGTTGTTGCCGAGATCCATAATCATTGGTCTGAGTTTCGAAACGTTTTTACCCTTATTCGCAAATATTAATCTACAGCTCAATAATAAAGCATATATCTTAATACTTTTTGATCTAATCATCAAATTTTCTCGTACTAGGGCCAGACATGAATAGTTTGGGAGTTTAAGATTGAATATGTTAATTAAAACGTTGCGAATTAACTATTAAATCTAAAAAAAATAGTCAACCGAAAACTTTTTATTTTAATTGAGAAAGTTAACTAAATACTTAAAATTTATAGTAAACTTCCAAAGCAAACTAAATTAAGAACCTTTGTAATATTCTAAGACAAAATGTGGATATGAATTAATTTAATAAAATATTTGTTGAATGTAAATTTCTAAATAATTTACCAAACTAATACTTACTAAAAAAAACTCAGCGGCGCGACAGTCCAAGAGGGCCAAGGCCTACTGTGCCCATCTCAGTTTTCTTGACCTTGGACTCTGGGGTGCGGAAACAGATGTCGGTCAGGTGGTCAGCCGAACGCGGAACCCCCAGTGTTTAGTTCCCAAGCATGCTTGGTACTCATTTATCGACCCACTGAAGGGATGAAAGGTTGAGTCAACCTTGCCCGGCCCCAGGATCGAACCAACTACTTACTAATAATGTCATTAATCTTGACATAGAAAATTCATTTTCGAATTCAACTCAGAAAGAAAACGCCACTATCAACTAAATTCTTGATACTTATTGTATAATAAATTTCTTAAAAGTGATAAATATATGTGTTCTTTTTGACGTGTTTACAAATTAATTACTAATTTTTCTATTTATTATACAGAAGAGAGTTTTTCTCACCCTTTTTTCCTATTTTTTTTTAAAACACATAATCAATGACGATGAAACAAACCTATATTTTCATGAAGGTAAAATTATTATTTTTTGCCTTCTTCTAAATTTGTCTTTCCAGGAATCAAAAGAAACCCCATGGCACTTATGGTTGCAATTTAAACTATGATCTTTATTCTTATTTATTATCAGTACTCAAAAGCATTTCCTCTTAAAAAAAACAAAAAACAAAAAAAGCCAATAACATGGTTCTAAAGGGAAATCTATACAGTCTTAACATTCAATATCCCTAGGGAAAAAAGCATTTTAAACCATTTCTTGCATCTTAAATATCAAGCTGAAATGACGTTTTGAAAACAGAAAAAAAGAAAGTTATCGCATCTAGGTATCTGCGAACGAGGAACTTTTTTCCTCCATACTCCAAATGGCATAAGGTGCAAAGGGACAGCATAAACGAGTTTTATTTTACCGACTCTGAAATAGTATTCCATCGTAAAGGAGAATGGCACTTTTAAAATGGGATGCTATCAAAACTGGGCACTTACTTCGAGAACAGAGTTCTAAACTAACGGCGGAAACATGCCTCCACTGTTTGACGGTTCTAAAGTGTATCTGCATGTTTTCTTGGAATTACTTGGGAGTAATTTCATAACAGACTCTAGACACGGTTAGAGTGAGTGACGAGAAATGCAAGTTTACGACAATCATCTGTTGTTAATCCTGAAAGAATTTTATTACTTCATTCTACCCTTGACAAATTTCTCGTTACTTTAACGGTCCTCTCCTCGCATGTGCTTCGCAATCTAACAAGCTAACACGTAGTTTGTCTAATCGAAGTATAAAATGCAATTCTTAAAATAGATGGAACTATCTAAAGTTTGTTCTTGTTTGTGACTGATGCTTTTTGAATTCTTAGATAATATTTTTGAGTACTTGGATGAAACTTCTGAACTATTTTAATACTTTTGAATCTGCATGTTTTCTTAGGATCACCTGGATGTAACACTCAGAAATACTTGGTATTAGTTTGATATTTGGTATCAATTTTGAATACTTGGAATCTGCATTAATTTCTTGGAATTTCACGGGAAAATGACGCTTTTAAATAGGGACTCGTTACTTAAATCTCACAGAGCTCTATGCTGAAGGTGGAAGCATGCCTCCACCGTTTGACAGTTTTAAAATGTATCTGAATGTTTTCTTGGACTCTCTTGTTAGTAATTACGTAGCAGACTCTAGACACGGTTAAAAAGAGCAACGAGAAATACTAGTTTACGACAAGTTAAGTTATGAAATCAGACACAAAAACATACTCTTTCTGATGAAACATATCTTTTTTTGATGGATTCAGCTTTTTCACTCCAAAAATATAGGGGTTGATCTCAATCTGGGGTATATGGTTACAATAGTTTGGTCAGGAGAGCTGTCCAAAGTTAGCTCACACCTTAATGTTAATTTTACTTTTTGCGTATTTCGCCGTATCTTATGAACTTTTTAAGCGAAATGAAAATTTGAACTAAATCGGTTGTATAGTTCCTGAGAAATAGATTTTTAATATAGTCATATAATTGAAACATCATTTTTAAGTATGTAAATCTATATAGCAGAATGAAAAATTTGAGTTAAATCTATTAAATAGTTCTTTAGAAATAGAATTTTAAAAAATGTATATTTCATATTTTAATATAATATTCAAAATTATACCGAAATAGCAGTGTAAGTCAGCGATGTCAGCAACAAACATTATCACAAAGACCGACGATGTTTATAAATGATTTGCAAATAAATCATGCCAGCAATCAACAATGTTAAGTTTAAGTATGCTAATTTAAGCGCTAAGAGGTCAGCATTAATTTTGCATAAACAGCCTTTTTAAATAGAGATTGTATATGCCTTTACAAAACAAGGTTAGAAAACCTTCTGAAATCGAGCAGGAATCATCATTCGCAGATCAGGAGCTGACTCAAACCAAGTATAAATTAAACCTTCTCAAGGTTTATTTCAGATTTTATGAAAATCACAGGAACAAGGTTTGTGTTCTCAGGATTTTATGTGATATTTATATAATTATACAGTTTTTCAAGATTAAAATTTTTTTTTTAAAATTCGTCTACATTGTGGTAAACATCTTAAAAATTTAGGGCACTCTTCTAGATTAATTGCACTAAAATATGCATTAAAATTTTTTAAATTAAAAAATTTTTTTTTTGTCTCTCTTTCATGAATTTGTTGCATCCATTTTGAATCATCAAAGTTAAAACCAAACTTGCACCTCAAATCAAAGTCTGAGTTGGTGCTTGGAATGTGTAATTTTATATACAAATCTTAATTCCAAATTCATTTTATTTCCGTCAATGCATTTAAAACTGATTATTTGCAATGAAATTAAATAGAATATTTATTATTAAAAAAAAAAACATTTTATAGTTAGTACAACTAAATAGTTGGTTCTTAGTTAATACTCTAAGCATATGTTAATTAATTCAAGCATAGTTGATAAATGTAAATTACTTGTTTTCTTAATTTACTTCAGTGCAAAAACAGATTTAAGGAAATAAATTGATTATAACTATTTGGGAAAACTTTTCAAAAAGGCTTTAATTTCAGCATTTTTTTTAACTCAGAAATTCAGCTCGTTTCTCTTAAACTAGAAACATTCTTATTAATATTTTAGTACAAAGTTCTTTCAAATGGTAGAAATACTTTGTCTGGGAATTAAATTTAGTTATAAGATTTTATTTTTTGGATAACATTCTGATCCCTATCTTATTCAAAATTTAATCAAGGAATTTATTTTACAATAAAGAAGAAAATTCTGCTCGCGGAAATGCTATTAAGAAAATTGAATTTATCCAACGGAATTTAGAAATTTTTAATAGATGATGACGCATTCTTAAAATGAAGAAATAATTCGTAATTTTTACACGTTTAAGAAAGAAATTTGTTTTCTTTAAAAATAATAATTGTTCTGGAAAATGCTATTCAGAAGATTGAATTTATCCAACAAAATTTAGTAATTGTTAATAGATAATGTTGCATTCTTAAAATAGAGAAATAGTTAGTAATTTTTACACTCGTCAAAGCGAAATTATTTTCTTTAAAAATAATGAAAGTTTTAAAACTGGCAATAATTGACATTTTATTCAAATAATTTGAAAATTTTTGAATAGAGTAATTTGAATAAAATTATATGAGAAAATTGTATTTAAATGCACAAATTTATTAAATTTGTGTAAAAATTAAAGATTAATAAATTTTTTCAAACATTAACAATCTTTTTCCTACCATATATTTTTTCTGCAAAAATTACACACGTCACTAAGATTCAAACTCAAGAAATTTAAAAAAAAATGCACTAAGCCTCTTTTAGAATGTGGAAAGTTTTATGATCAGATAAAATACACAGTAGGAAACTGGTCATAATGTAGTAATGAATTAGCGGAATGCTACCTTAGTCCTCTATTAAGGCAGACTTCAGACGATTTTCCTTATAAAATTTACAATAAAAATTTAATAGTTTTGCAAAGTTCACATTTTGCTGCGATATTTACCTCAAAAGTTATTAAATATTTGCCTTAAAAGTTTATTGTATTTTTTCAACACAGGAAAACAGGGAAGATAATGATCGATAAAAAAAAAAGATTATAAGCCTTGAAACTGTGGCATGACACCGTCATTAACTTAACCACTTATTATTCATTTGTTTAAATTATTTATTTATTTAAAATATTTATTTGCTTTCTTTTTCATATAAGAGCATTTTCATTATCCTCCTCCATCAGATTCTTTATTTCTAGGTTGAGAAAATTGGTCTTTTATCGACTTGGAGATTTTTTAGTATTACTGATAATTTTTAAAAAGGCTGCTGCTCGAGGATTTGCCTGCGACAAATTATTTGATTTTAATTTTAACTATTTTCAAGAAATGTTCACGATATTGTGAAAGTTTTTTAAAATTTTATTAATAATTTGAAATATGTCTGGCACCTATTTAAGCAAACAAACCACCTAAAGTATGAGTTCTGGATATATTAGCATAGTGGACAGCAGAATTATTTCCATTTCTTGCGTGAGATAAGATAGAAATCTCATCAGAATGTTCCATTAAGTCCTGTACCACTTACTCACGCACCATTTGATCCTTAAGATGAGTATTGTATAATATATATGCTATTTTTTTATATATATAATTGTCGTTGAACAGCCAATCCAATTTTATGGGCTTACGACTATTAATGTTCAACTCCGTAGCCTTGTAATTTTCAAATCAATCCAGAAGACAAGGAAACTCCTGGATAGAGAATTGGGAGAAAGTTTGCTTTCGTGGAGGACTTTTTGAGGGAGCTGACCTGCATTTGCGTTGCACGAAGAGGAAGACTACGAGAACCTCTCACGGTTAGTCTGACTGAAAGGGGACTCTAACCCATATATGCTATTGTTCGAAAAAGGCAATCACCGTCACCAATCATGGAAATTAAAGTAGGCACCTTTTACGTTAAATTTTTCTACAGTTTTAGAAACGATCAAAAATAAATGTAAATAAATACTTCGCAACTAAGGTTGCTTTCCTTATAAAAATACAAAATTATTCTAAAAAAATACTAAATATACAACTAGCTACTCAAGACAATTAAAACTATCACTTAAGACTATCTAACAAAAGGAATATGCTTAGATACTTAACGTAAAACTAATTATTTAATGCCACTGAAATTATTACTTAATACGACCAAGCAAAAGGAATTTAAACAAATACTTAACATATAAATAATTATTTAACGCAACTTAAATTATTTATTAAGACAACTGAACAAAAGGAATCTAAATAAGTATTTAGCGCATAACTAATTATTTAACACTACTTAAATTATTTCTTAAGACAACCAAATGAAAGGAATCTAAATAAATACTTAACGTAAAACTATTTATTTAACACTACCTAAATTAGTACTTAAAGCAACCAAGTAAAAGGAATTTAAAAATACGCAGCATTTAACTAATTATTTAACACTACTAAAATTATTAATTAAGACAACCGAACTAAACAAATTTTTATAGATGACTATAGTGTTGCCCATTTAGATAAAGAACCTGCTGTTTAGGTGCCCCATATGATAAATAAATATATTCTTAATTATGATTATACTGTTAATAAAAATTTAACTTTATATAAGTATAAATTTCGATTAACTTTCACTCTATATAAAAAGTTGTTCATTGTAATCACCATGCGACAGCATAGTTGTGCCCGAAATATTGCATCACTCACAACACATCCAAACTTTTAGTCCTACTTATAATTTACCAGCGAAATATTAATATCAATAAAATACACAGAAAAGATTCCGGAAATAGTCTATAAATAATGTTATTACCCTCACCCAATAAATCAAAATTTAATATGAACGTCAAGTTAACCATTTAAGCCATCCAACTTTCTCGAAAGATCCCTTATGGTAAAATATGCCAATTTAGGCTTAACGATGTTCTCATGACAATGGAATGGATTTTTCGAACACCCTTTAAGTGACTCTCTGAAGTTCCTCTATCTTATTTAAGAAAATTTCGCCAATGGCCTTTGAACAAAAGGGAATAAACTTCAATTTATCGATGGATACAAGACATTGATTACGTCTCATGATAGTAGACTTGGCCAAGAAACATGGCTTCCAATTTGACGCTAAGGCAAGAGACTTGTATTTGGTCTTTCCGTTTGTGGAGATGCACCTTATTGCGAGAGTAATTGAAAATAAATGATTTTTTTCCTTGGAAGTCGGTGGGTGAAAAAAAGGACAAAGAAGTTTAGGTGGTGAACAACCTTCACTAGATTTCCCATGAGTGTGAAGAAAACTTTGTTTCGTCATTATCTGAATAACCTTCAAGCGTTAAGAAAGTTTTAAAGTTTTTTTTTCTTTCTACTATCATGAGAAAATTTGTTGGTACAATTATTTGCTTTTTGGAAGAAAAAAAATTATTTTACCCTTTGACGTTAAACACTTTTTTAATACTTTTGTTTTATTATTTTGTACTAATTTAGGCCTAAGTAAGTGAAAAATCTTATATTTAGCATTTAAATAAATTAAGGATGTGATATATAGCATTATCAATTGGGTATATTAAATATATAGCATTATCACTGGTGTTTTTTTTTCTGCATTAATGGTTCTTTCAAACAAGGCTTGTTGTAGTTGGAAATGTTGTAGTTACAAAAACAGGAGAAAAAATATTGCGAAACAAAAACAAATAAAAATGTTTAATTTGACAAAACAAATTTCACCTTGTGAGGAAAACATAAAGAAGTTCAACTAAAAAGAAGAAAAAGAATGTTCGATTGATTCTTTTAAAAAACAAATCGAAAACGTGAATCACCAACACAATATGTCCTTTTTTAATTTCGTGCTTTCGCAAACCTGGTTAAATATGACTTCAACAGCAATTTAAATTATGTTCTTTGAAATTAATCGTCTGCTTTCATGTCTTTGAAAATCATCGTCTGCTATGTCAATCTTCAACAAGGCTCACTTCCAAACAATAATTTTTCAGATTTGCACTTATTTGCCGTTATTTAGACTTAATTTATTAATTTTTGAAATTTCTTTAAGTTGCAAAATAAATTATTGATTGACTTTTGAATATGAATAGAAAATATTTTTAAGCAACTTTTTTGGATTTTATATATTATGACAAATTTAAGTCCGGTAATCTAACAAATTTTTTTAGTAACTATTCTACGCATTTTTATGATTGATAAATATCAAAATATTTTTTTTCTTGTAATTATTTTCATCAGAAAAATGTAAGGAACACCGGTGTCCTATCTGCGTCAGGGTATTAAGACAAAGAGATTAAATTTTTGTAAATGAAAAATTGTTAAACTTTATTAATAATTAAGCAAAAGTTACGGAAAGAAGCTCATATTACTTAATTTTTTGTTTCTCTATAACCAGGAGCTGAACTATATCTCTTGACTATTATCATTTGATCAATTGCCATAATATGGAGATTATTAATGGATGTTTACATTACTTTACTTTCAAACGAAACGAAGTTTGCTTCTGGAAACGAATTGATCATATATTTTCTGTAGGTATGTAAGTGAAGTAAC
This sequence comes from Parasteatoda tepidariorum, assembly GCF_043381705.1. Taxonomy (NCBI): domain Eukaryota; kingdom Metazoa; phylum Arthropoda; class Arachnida; order Araneae; family Theridiidae; genus Parasteatoda; species Parasteatoda tepidariorum. Next base: position 64,844,585 of record NC_092213.1, read on the forward strand.
GTCAATTTAGACGTTATATTTTTATTTTTTTTACAAAGAGCTCTAAGCTCATTTTCCAATGTTGTCAGTGTATTCTCATGGGCCATAAAATCATATGGTTGGATGATTAATTAACCAAGAACATACAAATTTCTTGGGTAGTCATCCTCATATAATTCGCAAATGTACAGAAAAATATATAGAGAGTTTCCAATCAAATGCCAGAACATATAAAAAAAACAATGCGTTTTTGGTATAAATGTGCTCCAAAAAGAGCAACAATTGAATAGTAGCATTTTCAGCTCTACGCTAGCAAAAAGCTTAGTTACTAGTTAAATTGTTTCCTTTCATTATTTTAAATGAAATATATAAAGTTCACTATAATCGTTTGGTTACTTTTTTATAACTTAATTCCATGAAATGCTTAGAAGTTAATTATTTAAAAATGTCGTTTCTGAAGGAAAAAAAGGATATTTTTAACAAAGTAAATTACAATTTATTTTAAATATTTTAATTTCTTAAAATTTTTAAGTTTGTTTCTATGATTAAAAACAGATATTTATGTGAATAAAGCACATATTTATGGGAACGACATGAACCGGTACTCCTTTTAAACTAAAGAATAAATTCCGAAAAGTTTCCGTGAAATTTATCTCATGGCAGAGTGAAATAAAGAATAATCAATAAAATTGTGTCAGAAATACTTTTTATATATAATAGAACTATAATTTAAAATAAAAGATTTAAAGCTAATTAGAAAATTTTATGTTTTTACATAAATGTAAAATATGAAATAATTTCGAAACAAACATAAATTCCCACAATTCTATCTTTATTCAATAATTTTCATAGGAATGAAGCAAAAATTTTCATTTTAGAACTAACCACACTGAGAGAAATACATGTTATTCCTTCATGATACAAATACAATTAACTTTATTGATATCATCACCCAGAAGTTAACAAAAATACGCAGAGACATTACACATTATGCTGTAAAATGCCAACTATTTAAGTCTACTGTATCAACTAACTGTTTCCTGTAAGTGTTGCTAGACGGCGCTGTGGCACCTACGGCCGGAAGAAACTTTAAGAAAAGCGCTGTGATGACGTCAGAGTGGATCATCTTTAAGTATTATAGTTCATGCATAGAATTTAAAAAGGTATATTAGGGCTGCTTCTCATCCAGAAATGATAAAATGCTTGTGATAAGAACATAAGATTTCTACCTTTTTTTTGGAGAAGTAACTATTCGTAACTAACATTTTGGTTCCTTAGTTATATGCTATGCATTAACTTGGGAGAAGTATTATTAATAAATATATGTCATAGGTGTTAATAAGTAGTGGAATGCTTAGGCAGTTTATTTCGTTCTAGGAGAAAAATATGCTGGTAAAATTACAGAACTGTATGGCAATAACATTCCTGGTAAAAAAAAAACAACTCACAATTCTGCTTAATAAAACCAAAATTTACGGTATTTGATCCATTCAAATGGTAATTTTTTCGTTTGCAAGGGAAAGGTTTACCGAAAATTCTGGCTTGCAAAATTATAGTTCTTATTGCCACACGTTTAGTTAAAAATACAAAACTTAAAAGTAAATCTAACCAAATAAATAGATTCTATGTCATGCTCCGAGGTATCATGATAAAATTACCAAATTTTACAACATTTACCAAATTTTATTATATAATATAAAACCGTAGTTAATTCCTAATTTGACCAAATTTAATACTAAAACGCTTCGGTTAAAAACTAATTAGCCTTCTGGTATTCCCTTAGAGTCAGAAACATGGTAAATTTTACCATATTCCATGCTTTTTTTCTCAGTGTGCGATTGAAATGAAGAAAAATGTGATGTTTTTACTACCAGTTTTTTCTTATCAATTCTGGATAAGTTATATACATTTAAACACTACCCGTAAAAAAATTGTTGATCTTTATTTAACGGTGTTTACCTTTAGCATCTATTTGTCATAATTTCTTCAGATTTTTTACTGCAATTACTTCGTTTTTGATTTTGTTTATTATTAAAAATTAAAGGTTTAAAATTAAAAGTGGTATCCAAAAGGAGGATAGGGTAATCTTTCTACTACGTGAATAAATACCAAATGTGTTGATTAAGACACTTAAGAAGGTTCTTGTTTATAGAACCGAAACTAAAGTACGGCCATTTCTGTACTTTATTTGTGTTTTATTCATATTTTATTTTGCTTTAGTGGAAGTGGTTTCACTATATTCTTAAGTAGTCCTATGCTATTGTCTTATTACAAAAGATTTTATAATAAACGGATCAAACGTTTCTTATATTATGTGATAGAATAGTATTTTTACTATATATTATAATTTTAGTAAAAATTATGTTTTTATTATACTAAATATTATATTCATAGTAAAAACGTAATATATAATATTTTTTATAAATTTGAATACATTTTTTAATTATTATTTTAAGCTACATAGCAAAGCAAGCTTTTAAAATGAATTCCATTTTATTGATTGATCTATAAAAATCTGATTCTCTGAGGAACTTTCAGCTAATATTTGCTGATAAAAATATTTTTTGGTCATGTGACTTATACTTGAATAAACGTGCCTTACGGAAAACACGTTACTCTCTGTCTAAAGAAGTCGTCTAGTTGAAAAAGTTCAGAGGGTGGTCGGCTGTTGTTCAATCAAAAACAAATTTCCTTCAAATAACGTTTTCTTCACTGTTAACCGCTGCGGTAAAAACTAAAAATATAAAAATACTTCTTTTATGCTCTTCTTCTTTTCCTTTTGCATACATCTTTCGTAGAGTTTTTCTATGAATTGGAAAAGTTTTTATCTTTGTCTTTTCTTAAGTCTAGCCAAGTTATGAAAACTCATCAAATTTTTTTTCTACGATTTCTGTTTATGACTTTCAGATGTTATCATCACGACTCAAGCAAGCGTAAATATTTTAAATAATGAAGCAAATTCACACATTTAAACAAAGAAAAGAAAATCTCGTTTTAGTATGAATCGCTATGACACGTTATTAACTCTTTTATAACTTTTTTCATTTTTTTCAGCGACTTTTCCTTTATATTAGAAATGCTTTAATCTTTAAACTTTCAGCCTGTATTTTCTTTCAGAGTTATATAAACTAATCAAATTTTTTTTTGTGATGGTGTTTTTCTTTATATGTTTCAGATGGTATTACTATGACTTGATTAAAGATTACTTTAATATTTAACTTTATTAATTAGAGTGTAAATATAACCCTTTTATTACTTTTTATTTACAAGTACTACACTGAAAAACATTCCGGATAAATTTAGGTAAAAAATACTAAAGCCCTGTGAGCTGGTACTTTTTACAGTAAAATTCATTTTCACCTTAAACTTTTACGGCACAAAAAAAATGATAGCTATACAGTAATTTTTACAAAAATATGAACTGAATCACTGTAATGAAATAAAAATTACGGTTTAAAATTTTATAGTTGAAATGAATTTTACGGTATAAAATTTTGCAGTTTATGCCAATTTTACAGCAAAATTAATGTTACGGATGATGAATTCATTTTTGCAGTGTAGTTTCCAATTTTGTTTTTTTTTCCTTCTGCGACGTCTTGGTGATTTTTTGAAAAAGTCTTCATTTTTGACTTTTCTTAAATCTGAGTCTTTTTGCAGGTTATAAAATATAGTCAAGTCTGTCATTTTTATTTATTTACTTTATGTTTTATTCTGACTATATAATAATATTTTGAATAAAGACGCAAAACGACTGCTTTAAAAATCTTCAAATTCGCTAAGTTTACACTCAGAGTGTTAATATTATAATCACGTATTTAATATTAATCGTTTTTACTCAAGAGTATGTGAATCTAGATTAACGGGCACATCAGTTTTTAAGCACTTTTTAAAATATTTTAATGAGCTCATTACTTTGCTGGAAAAACTATCTTTTCTATCATTAAGCATGTAGTGCTTTTTTTTAGAAAAAAGTAGAGTTTCGAAGAAAGGCTTTTCGCTTCTTCGAAAGGGTTTTCGAGGAAAGGTTCAAGTTTCAAAAATTTTTTAAGAGAACAAATATATAAAGAATAAATTATTTTGTTGAATTTTAAGAACCGAAAAAAGGTTCTTGTTTTTTATCTCAAAAAAATAAAATTGGTTCAAGAATTAAATTTAGAATAGTGTAACCAATTTTACAATAAGGCTTTTTCAAAAACAATTCTTATTATTGAACGAATCCTAGTTACTTACTTAAATAACAGTGTAGGTTAAACTGAAAATTTCTTAAAAAAAGAAAACTGCTGCTTGAAAAATATGTATATTCAGAGCTATCAATATAAATTTTTTTTATTTGAGTTTAAAAATTAAAAAACTTATTTACAAAAAATGATTCGTTGAAAAATGTATTTAAATTGTACATAATTACGGATTGTTGTGATTTAAGCACTAGAATGTTAATTCTCAAAAGATCTTTCCGTTGTTTTTTAATAAATTTGTTATTTTACTTTCATCAATCTTTAATAATACACATGGAACGGTTAACTGTCCTAAATAAATAAACCAAAGAAACTGCAGCGGAGAGATCTACTTTATAATGTAAAAACTTCAGTTGCTTCAAAAAATGTCAAACTTTATTTGCTTTAAAAATCCATTTTGTTTTGTTAGAGGTTTGAATTTTTCGCAACTTTTGCAAAGCACGTAAAGTGTTTTGCTCTGATATGCTCTCTCAACCACTGTGGTTTTTCTAATTTTTTCACTCTCAGTTACCATTATTCATTTTTCATTTTATGTTTCCCTCGCAGCTACCATTATTTATTTTTCATATTAATTTTCACTCTCAGCTACCATTATTTATTTTTCATTTTATGCTTCACTCTCAGATACCATTATTTATTTTTCATTTTATGTTTCACTCTCAGCTACCATTATTTACTTTTCATTTTATGTTTCACTCTCAGCTACCATTATTTATTTTTCATTTTATGTTTCACTCTCAGCTACCAAGCTTTTCCACTTAGTTTTATTTTTCCTCCTTTGTTTTTCGTTGGAAGCGTTACGTCTTCTGTTGCGAATCACCATTGTTTCCTTCATTAACGTCTGGCGTGTCTTGAAAATGGGTGCTTTATTTTTGAGTGCTCGAAGCAGGTCGACTTGTTACCACCTTCATTTTGTTTCATGTAAATGGAATTTTAATAGCATAGAGCTAAATGTCTTGCTTAAAATCTTCAATAGTGCTATTGCCTTTACACGTGTCGAATTAATGTTTCCGGCAAAAAAAATCTTGTTTGCCTTTGTTTATACAAGGAGAAAATAATTCTGATAGAATTAGCGTATTCTGGTATTGAAATTTCTGGTAAAAAACAAAACAAACAAAAAATTTATGCATGGTTAATAAAACTGAAATGTACAGTATTCAATCCATTCAGTTGGTAATTTTGTTGTTCAACATCTTACCGAAAATTCAGATTTTCAAATTTATAAATCCCATTACAAGTAAATGTAACCCAAAGTAAATGTAACCTAATAAATGATTTTTATGCCATGTTCTAAGTTATCATAATAAAAACTACCAAATTTTACATTTACTGTATTTTATAACTCATTGATAAATAATTATTTATTGTAAATTTTACTAAAATTATTACAAAAGCGGTTCTATAAAAATTATCGAGCTTTTTGGTGTTCCCATAGCGACAGAAATAGGGTACATTTAATAATTTCCAGTATGTTTGATGATACTTTTTTCTCTCTATGTTTAATAATCCGAAACAATAGCTTTATGTATAGCTGTTTTTATTAGCTATAGTTCCAAACAGTATAGTTATAGCTGTAGTTCCAAGCAGAATATCCTTTTGCTAAAATATTAAATCAGTTGTTTGTCTAAATTAACCGAAAGAAAAGGAACATTTATTTATACAATTCATTTTTTTTTAAATTACCCGTCACGCAAATCATACTTCAGAAACAATACAAAATGTAGCAAAATAATTCTCAAAAAATACTTTCTAACAAATCAAATATAATAATAGAATTGAAATGAAAAACACAGAATAATAGTCAATACCAATGAACCAAGTAACACATAATTCATGATGTTTTCTCTATTATTACGCAATAATGATTTGCTCTTTCAGGAAAAAGAATAACCATTAATAGGAATTTCAGGAGGAGTAATTTTTCAAGTTAAAACTGAAATAAATCAGTTTTCTTTCCTTGATGTAGTGTTTGCAGTTAGCATGTTTTTATTTTTTTGCATTTTTTTTACTTTGTTTGTTTTTATTAATCTAATTTGCGTCACGGTTTATTTTCTTTTTTTTCGGTTAAACTATCGAATTAGTATTCTTAGTTTCGGTGGCGATGTGAAAATGTAAATATAACATCACTTTAAATAAATTGTCTAAATCTTTTTTTTCTTAAAGTTTATATTTATGTGTTTTTGAAAATAACTTGCAATTTAGTAAAATATTATGTTAGCATTTTTCAAAAGTAATATAGAAACCTATTTCAATTTTCTTTATAAAAATAGATATAAAATTAAAACAGAAAGTAGTTTACACATTCTGACTTCTCAACAGTCTTTGTAATAGGAAAATTTTTTCCTCAAATTTGAATTTAACAATGGAGTCTTAACATGTTAAATGACCTATCTCTTTTTATTTCCTTTCTTTTAACATACAGTTACATATTTTGGAACGAAATATAATGTAGGAATTTCGTCAATATCAAATTAGGAGCGAAACCTACTAAATTTTTTTTAGAAAATTTGGCATAATTCAATATAAATAAAAACGAAAAACAGTTTACATATCCAGACCTTTCAATAGCGGTATATTCAAATTCCGCACCTGGCTCGCATTGACCACAGTGCTGAAGTAAAATATCCTCAGTGGTAAACGGATCATTTGTAAGAGTCGCCTTGCAGTCAGGCTAACTGTGAGAGGATATCGTGGATTTATTCTCCATGTAACGCAAATACCGGTTAGTTCCATCAAAAAGTCCTCAGCGAAGGCAAATTTCTCCTAATACTCAATCCAGGAGTTCTTTTGTCTTCTGGATTGGGTTCAAAATTACAAGGCAACTGAACTGAACATAAGCAGTTGTAATCTAGGCAATGGCTGGTCTATACGAATCCGCATCCGGCTTGCACCGATCACAGTTCTGACGTGAAATATCCTCAGTGGTAGACGGATCATGAGTTAGAGTCCTTTTTCCGTCAAGGTTAACCGTGGGAGGTTCTCATGGTCTTCTTGTCCATGTAACGCAACTGATGGTTAGTTCCATCAAAAAGTCCTTCACGAAGGCAAATTTCTCCCAATACTTGATCCAGGAGTTCCATTGTCTTCTGTATTGGGTTCAAAATTACAAGGCTACGGCGTTGAACATTAGTAGTCATAAACACAAAAATTGGATCAGCTGTTCAACGACGGTTATAAAAATAAAATATTAAATAAGTAGTTGTAAACTCAAAAATCCAGTTGGCTGTTCAACAACGGTTATAAAATTAAATAAAATAGCTGTTACAACACATAATGTTTTCTTCATATTTGAGCCAAACAATAGTCAAAATATTTTCAAATATTTCTGAACAAAAGGCAAACTAAGCAGAACAAAAATATTCAGACAAAAAGTCAAAATATTTTAAATTAAATATTTTTGTTTCCTTCTCTTAACATAGTTATACGTAATAGAACGAACATGTAAAATACAATGTTAGAATTTTGTAGATATTAATTTAGAAATCTATTTTATTTTTCTTTACAAAAATAGGAATAATTCAATCAATGCATCAATGAGTTGAACATTGATAATTGAAAATTTAATATGCTTAGCTGTTTACCACCGGTGAGAAAATACATTAAAACTATTAAAATTATATATTAGATAGTAAAATGTATAATGAATAAATATTTCTTCGTTAAATTATCAATTATAATGACAATTGCTAAGGAACAACTGATTTATGCGTTCTTGCCAGCCGACTAATAGCAGGAATGTGCAGAGGGCGTGGTAGAGCAGTACTCGTTATCTGTATAAAAGACCGAGCACGCAATTTCTTCATTCATTTGAAAATTCTTAATGTTAGGTTTGACCAAAATAGCGCCATAGGTTGTTGAACTTATTTCTATAAAATTCAGTGTGGTGTTGCAATAATTAAGTGTAAAAGGTTAGCAAGACATCATTTGAGATCTAACGATTATGGGCGAGCAGTTAGACGACTGGGAGCAGTTCAAAATGTCACCACTTTGGCCGTAGTAATGGGAGTGTCAAAAAGTGTCATCTCGCGATTAAAACCGGTAGCTAAGGGAGTAAATGCTATGCGACAGCCTACTGGTGATCATTGGTGGAACTCCCTACCTCAAGAGGAATGATATTTATCACCAGTAACAGAAATGTCTCTCCTAGGCAGATACCTGTAGAACTTGCAACCACTACCACTACTCATGTTTTGATAAAATCAAGTTGGTTTGCAAGGAAGGGAAGCTGTTCGATGCTTCTCACTTTAACCAAGCCATTGCTGAGAAAGACTATGTTGGTGTAAGGAACGTTTTGTGTGGGGTAACCAGCAGTGGTTCAGAGTTATGTCCTCTGACGAGTTTCGGTTCACTATAACGAGTGATTCTGGATGCAGGTTAGTATGAAGAGAGAGGGGGGGAGCACGTTATGCATAACAATACGTTTATGAACGTGACCAGTATGGTCGAGGCATGCCGGTATGAGCTGGCATCACGCACGATGGCTGAGAACAGCTTCATATCTTCGAGCGAGGTAGCATTACATCGCTGAGGTATCGCAGATTATTCTGGGACATGCTTGTCTTCTTAGGAATGTAGTCTGTCCAGAATTTCTGTTTATGGATGACTATGAGGGCCCACACGGGTGCTCTTAGGTATCGGATACACTAGAAAATAAAGATATTAACCGTTTGCAACGGCCTGCGTTCTGTTCGGACCTAAATCCTATGGATGCCTAGGATGCCCAGGATGTCCTTGGCAGACGGGCTTCACAAAGAACATGCCATTGTCTAACCGTGCCATAGCTGAAAAACCGCCTTAAGAGAGGAGTGGGACAATATCTCCCAAAGACTCCTCTATAGTTTAGTGGACAGCATGAATAACAGACGCAAAATGTGCCTTAGTGCCCGAGGTAATCACACATCTGACTAAGGTACTCATTTCTGTTTCATTCTGGCAAGAAGACCCATTTTTCTTGGCTATTTGGAAATCGTCCAATGAGCATCTTTTTTGTTTTCAATATTATTATTTTTCGATACGTCGATATCTCAACTATTTTACAAAGTAATAAAAGCACATCGTCTGTACTAAATATGTACTTAGTTCATATATGTACTTAGTTAATCAATTAAGCACTAAATATGTACTTAGTTAGACAATTATGGTCTATTATTAATTATTCCTAAAAGCGTAAATGTTTCTTATCATTTGTCAAGCAGTGTATGTACTTAGACAAATACCAAAATATTTATCAGCGGGAAAAATAGGGATTAGAGTAATAAAAACTGCAGCAATAAACCAGTTCAACTCATTTAATGCACCATTGAGTAAATCTGGCTCACTAACTAAAACGCGGAATGGATTAATCTTTAGAGTAAAAACCTCACGTTTCGCTACAGATTGGCGAATGAAACAAAAGTAATGCTCGCCAAAGAGAGGGTATATCCTGGCCAGATTGAAAACAGTCACGTTTAATCAATGGAAATAGTTACATTAAACAGAAAAATCAGGAAATAAAGCTTAAGTCATCAGTTGAATCTCAATGATCTCATCGACTAAACCTAGACTGAATAAATGACTTTTCTGTTTTCTATTTCTCTTTGATTGACATACATGGGTACCATCAGCACCTGGAATAATAGATTTTGCTTCGTAGAATTATTAGAAAAGTACTCAGCTATTTCAACAGCACAAGTTAAGGTAATGATTTTCTACGTCTGATTGCACAGATCGTTTCAGTTTCAGGAATTTGCGAACTAAATTTATGCCTCGAAATATCAATTACGAAATGGGTATATGCATCGATGTTATTTTGCACTTTTATCCAAGAGAAATGAATCCTTTTACACAGTAGAATTTGCTGAGTGTATCTGGAGCACTACCTTCATAATTTGAATTAAATTGTATTTTATACAGTGATACCCAAAACAAATGGAATAAATACCCAAAAAATGGAATAAAAATGGAATGGATAGACAAAAAAATGGAAAATTTATTCCTCGAATTATCAATTATTAAGTAGATATATGCATCGTTGTTATTTTGCACTTTTATCCTAGAGAAATGAATCCTTCTTTTACAGAAGAATTTGCGGAGTGTATCTGTAGTACTACCTTCATAATTTGAACTAAGTTGTATTTAATACATTGATACCCAAAAAATGGAATAAATACCCAAAAAATGGAATAAAAATGAAATGGATTCCCAAAAAAATGGAAAATTTATTCCTCGAATTATCAATTATAAAATAGATATATGCATCGTTGTTATTTTGCACTTTTATCCAAGAGAAATGAATCCTTTTATACAGAAGAATTTGCGGAGTGTATCCGGAGTACTACCTTAATAATTTGAATTAAGTTGTATCTTATACAGTGATACCCAAAAAAATGGAATAAATACCCCCCATAAAATGGAATGGATACCCAAAAAAATTGAAAATTTATTCCTCAAAATATCATTTATTAATTATGCATCGGTGTCATTTCGCACTTTTATTCAAGAAAAAGGAGTTCTTTTATGCAGAAGAATTTGCTGAGTATATCTGGAGCACTATAGTGATATACCAAAAAAAAAAAGGAAATCAATCCTAATGCATTTAAGCCTATGATTAAGTTAAAGAAAAAAATAATTTCCTTATGTTCTTTGCAATGTTCACTCAATCCAGAATTGTTTTTTAAAACTTCGATTAAAAACAAGCCAGATAAAAAAAAAAGAAAAAAAAAAGAGTTTGCGCAAATAGAGTTTAAAAAAGAGTTTGCGCAATTTTCTCCAATTTGTTTGTTTGTCCTGGTTTGTTCCCAGGCATACCCCACAGTAAAAAATTGCTAATTGTCTAAATTGCATAATTTTTTAATGCTAAAGAACAAAGGAAATAGATTACAGAAAGTGGTTTGTCTTGGTTGAAAAAACACGCATCAGAACCTCATGTTTCTTGAAACATGACTTAACGTGTTTTGTTCAAACTGAAAATTATCCATGCTTACAAATTTATGAAGAAAAAAACATAATTAGATATTTTTCGGTATCTCGAGCTTCCTGAAATCTGTCACAACGTCATTTGCCCGAACTGAAAAGAATTGCTGCTTAAGAACAAAGGAAACAAATAACAGCAAACATTTGTTGTATTGCGAAAAAGCGTATCGGTATCTCAAAGTTTCCTAAAACACGACATAATGTTTTTTTTAGAAAAACAAAAACCAATTCGTGCCTGCAAACTAAAGAAACAGATAAAAACAAAAATTATTTTTAAATAAGACTCATTGGAACCTCATCTGTTCTGAAACATGATTTAAAGTTTTTCTTTATCCAAACTAAAAACAATTAAGAGCTACGTAAACAAATAAAAGCAAATATTTTTAAAATAAAACCCATGGGAACTACATAAGTACTGAAACATGTGACTTAGCGTATTTTACGCAAACTAAAAACAATTTATGTTCATGAAATGAGGGAAAAAAAGACTGGGAGATATTTTTTGTTATATACAGCTTTGAAGCCTTAAATGTTCTAAGACATGATTGATCTACATGATTAATAGGTCCTTTGTACAAACAAAAAACAATTTCTGCTTAGGTATCAAGAAAGCAATTAACAGAAATTGAATCTTTATGAAGCACGCATCTTAATTATAAGTTTCTTTAAGCATAACTTAGTGTATTTATCTCACAATAAAAAATTAATTACATGGCTTTTGTGACAAATTATAATAATGAAACTTTTTTCCCAAACTGAAAACAATTAATGTTTATGTATAATCTAGTTTTTAAATCATGTTGACTTACACAATGTGTAAAGCATAACTTAACTTAATTTCTCCAAGCTGAACGCAATCAATGTTTATGTATGATCTAGTATTTAAATCACTTTGAAGTGCACCATATCCAAAGAAATACGACATTACTTCTTTCCTCCAAGCTGAAAACGGTTAATGTTTATGTATATATCGTCTAGTATTTAAATCACGTTGATTTGCACACAATGTCCAAAGCATAAATTAACTTAATTTGTCTAAACTGAAAACAATATCAATGTTTAAGTATAATCTAGTATTTAAATCACGTTGAATTGCGCACCATATCCAAAGTATGACTTACTTTTTTTCTTCAAGCTGAAAACGGTTAAGGTTTATATATATATATATATATANTATTAGTTTATATAAAAAATTTTGCTTAAATTAAGACATGTTATATTTAATTCTTAATTTGCTGTAGGTATTTATTTGTTCTATCTATCTATCTATCTATCTATATATATATATATATATATATATAAAATCTAACGTTGAATTACACCTTGTCCAAAGCATATCCTATCATCTTTTAAACATATTAAAATAAGTTTTCAGTTAAAAACTGTGGCAACCGTAAATAAGTTAATTGGAACTGTTTTTTTAGACATTTATATATAAATTGATTTTTTCTAAACATAGAAATTAAAAAAGATAAATAAATTCCGTTCATTTCAATCTTCGTATAGAATTTTTTCTCTCCAAGAAGTTCTCATTAGATCATAATGAAGCAATCAATCACATTAACGCTGACAAGAAATGAATGCAATCAGCATTTTCGTGATGAAAATAATTATTATGGAACGATAATTTTCATTCATTCTTTAACAAGAATCATTAAACTGAAAATGATCGGTATAATGACAATTCTTACTATTTCTTGTCAAGACTGAAGAAAATGGATGGTTAAGATTTTATAGTTCGGAAAAATTTTAATTACAAATGAAGGAGAAAAAAAGATTTCCATCAAATATGTTTTGAAAATTATTTATTTGATCTTTTTTATCAATTGAAGATTTTTTTCAATTTTTCAATTAAAAAGCTCCAACTTACAAAAATATGTATAAAGTGTGCCTTTATAACTACCCTTTACATGCAGTTTTAGAATATTATAATTTTTGTTTTCAGGTATTATTGTTGAATTAAATATTGATCATGACAATTTTGGTACTTCGTTTTAAGATTGAAGAAAACAGAAGGATATTATTATATCTTTCAGAAAAATTTTTGAGTAAAAAATTTCTATCAAAAATACAGGGAGAAACGAAATTAATTCCGTCAAATATGTAGTTAAAACTATCCGATAGACATATTTTATAAAAAAGAGATAATTTATTAATATTTTCTCGTTTAAAATTACGAATATCAGACTTACGAAAGGATGTAATGTTCGATATAATCACCTTTATTACGCACGCATATTATCTTATATCGATTGTCTTCATTTTGAAAATTTAGAAACCGTTCATCATCAATTTAATGTACATACCATCCATTTTCATTTTGATGATTTATAAGCCTATCATTTTTCCCTAATCTGAATATGAACGGTATCATCAATGGCTATTTTGTTTTTCTTTCTAAGACTGAAGAGACGGGTATGCTTTTATCATACAAAACAAATGTTTAGTAAAATAATTTAATTACAAATGAAGCGGAAGGGAAAAGCAAAACGAATTTCATCAGAAATATAGTTAAAATTATTCGATATATATGTTTTCATACAGAATTAGTTTCATGCGCTTTTTTAATTACGAAACTTTGACTTATGAAGTATTAAAACGTTCCGTAATAAGGACACTATCTTTAGTTTCTAATACCAATTAATTTTTTTTAATAAATCATGCAGCGATAATTTTCATTTTAATGAATTGCATCCTTGTTGTTATTCATTTCATCACAATTTTCATGAAATATGATCGATATAATAACACATAAAACTTAGGAAATATTATAATGTTCCGTAATAAGGACACTTTCTTTAGTTTCTTATATAAATCATTTTTTTAAAGGAATCATAGAGTGATCATTTTAATTTTAATGAAATACTTACCAATCATCTTTATTAAATACGATTGATATAATAATACATTAAACTTACAAAATATGATAATGTTCCGTAATAAGGACACTATCTTTAGTTTCTAATACCAATAATTTTTTTTAATAAATCATAGAGCAATAATTTTCATTTTAATGAATTCATACTTGTTGTTGTTATTCATTTCCTCACAATTTTCATTAAATATGATCTATATAATAATACATAAAACTTGGGAAATATTATAATGTTCCGTAATATGGACACTTTCTTTAGTTTCTTATATAAATAAGTTTTTTAAATGAATCATAGAGCGATAAATTTCATTTTAATGAAATACTTGCCAATCATCTTTTCTAAATATGATTGATATGATAATACATTAAACTTACAAAATATTATAATGTTCCGTAATAAGGACACTATCTTTAGTTTCTAATACAAATTATCTTTTTTTTATTAATGAATCATAGAGCAATCATTTTCATTTTAATGAAATACATGCCAATCATCTTCATTAAATATAATCGATATAATAATTATTTTGCTATTTCTTTTTAAGAATGAAATAAATGGAATGTTATGATAACACCGTTTTGAAAAATTTTAATTATAAATGAAGTAGGAAACAAATCTATTATCATCAAAATATTATATTACATTTTCATTGTAAAGAATATTTAACAGACAAATTTTCCTATGGGAGATTTTTTATTGATACTTGCTCCTTTAAAATTTCCTTGCAGAGAAAAATATAGTTTTCCATAATAACCACCCTTATTATATTTATTTAGTATCATATACAAATCATATTTATTTTAATGAATCATATATCAGTCACCTTCATTTTAATGAATTATATATCAACTATTATCATCATGTTCGGAACAAACACTATTTTACTATTTTTTTTAAACATTTCCTTGTTAAAAGTTTCAATGACAAATAAAGGGAAAAAGAAAACAATTTTTCTCAAATATATAGTAAAAACTACTCGACAGGCATATTTTATAACAGATTTTTTACTTATATTTGTGCTTTGAAAATTATGAAATTCAGACTTACACATAATCATAGCGTTAAGCAAAAGCCGCCCTTTATGTTTATTATCATATATCAATCATCTTCATTTAATGAACCATACACCGGCCATTGTTATTTTTATTATTCATTTACAGATTATCTTCATTAAAATAAAAATAATGGGTATAATGGCTTTTTTTAATTATTTTTTAAGACAGAATAAAACTAAATGTCATGATTATACTGTTTTGAAAAACTTCTTTATCAAAGATTTTAATTAGAAACAAAAGAAATGAACAGTGGTTTTCATCAGATATATATTGTAAATTAACTCATTAAACTTACATAAAAAAATTTCACCGATAATTGCAATTTTGAAATTATCAATCTAAGATTAAACACTAAGTATTTTCTAATCTAATATGTATATTTAGAATCAAGTTAGCAATGAAACAAAAATTATTCGCATTCGAAGACGAAAATATGTAATAATTTAAAAATTGATTATATTGTAATTAACGACGCAATATAGAATAATTTAAAATAATTTAAAAATAATATAATTATTTAAAAATTGAAGAATCAATATTGAAATGACGCAAAGTAGAGATTGAAATAGTCAAACCCGTTGTTTTTTATACTCTTAAGATGGTTTCTAAAGAAAAGAAGATTTATGATTTTATGTTTTTCTCCGATAAACTGCTCCGATAAACTGGTGGAAGATTTATGATTTTATGTTTTTTCAAAAACCAGATAAACTGGTTTTTGAAAAGTTTTAATCAATTGTTTAGTTCTATGATTACTATAAGCTATATAGTATATAACTTATAGACATCAATAGAACTAAGCATTTAGTCCTTTAAATGAAAGAAATTGAATAAAAATAAAATTAGTTGCATCATTTATTTATTTTAAAAATGGTTTAGGAATGACAAAAAATCAATGTAAATTGAAGAAATCCAGGAAATTAAAATGGTACCATATATGTAATGCTTATATGGTATCCACACATGAGCTATAAACAAAAATCTAAGAAACATATAGCTCCAAAACTAATCTACAGTCTACTACTCAATTGTTTTTTTCAGATTGACCACGATAATAATTATTTAGATTCGGAAAACAATAACATTTAATTTGTGAAAAATAATTTTGATAATTTTTTTTCATGAAAGTATATAGCAAGGGTGGTGTTACGAAGCATTCTTCATAAATATTATTTTTTCTTATCGTAGATTGCTTTCATTAGTGATCTCATGAATTTCGAAATTTTTTTTCTCTCCTTTTCTAACATTTCAAAATGTTTTATTTTTAATCAGAGTCATATTTACTTTTCAAATTATCATGAAAATATGATGCTATCATCATGAATCATAACTGATGATTATGTTTTCATCAAAAAGCTTTTCTCGAAATACAAATAAAGCCTATATCAAAAGCAAATTCAATAAAAAAAGCTCAAAGTTTCACACTTGCCAAAGATTTGAAGAACAAAATTTTAGATAAATTTTTGCAGACATTAATTTTAATAGCCATTGCGTATTTCAAGAGGACTCCAATATCACCAAAAGTAATTGATAATTTAAGCTGTATAAGCCAGATAAATTTAATGATTCGGCATAATTTGCCCTCGATAATGATTCACCAGATATTGATAACGTTAAAATTTATTTTGTGACAGCTAATATATGTCTTTTTTATTATATGTTTTTATGAAGAGTCTAAAAGTATATAGCAAGGTTGGTGATTACAGAGCATCCTTCGTAAATATTTTGCTTCTCCTAATAGTATTCGCTTTCATTAGTGATCTCAATTTTTTTGAATATTTTCTTCGTATTTAAAATTTCATAATGATCTGTATCAGATTTATCTCTCCTTTTCAAATTATTACAATAATGTGAATCATAAAGCTAGCAATTATGTTTTCTTCAAATAGTTCTTCTTTCGAATAAAAATAAAACTTATTTCTCGAACAAGTTTAATAAAAAAAGTTGAAGTTCTTTCCCATCTCCAGTTTCTAAAGATTTGAAGAAGAAAATTATAGGTAAATTATTGCAGGCATTAATCTTCATATGTCATTGTGTATTTCAGGACTCCAATATCACTAAAAAATAATCGATAAATTTAGGCTACGTAAGCAAGATAAACACAATTCCTCAACAGTCCAAGGACTTATAAATTTGTTGGTAGTATCATCTTCCTTCACCGATTTGAAATATTGCCATAAAATTGTAAATTGCTCAAGAAAATTTTGACGATATATGAAGCTGGTTAAAGTTTTTTTCAAAGGAATATTCGATTTATGTGATCGCTTGCTGAAGTTCACTTGTTAAATTTGTACTAGAAGGAAATAAAATATTCCTTTTTATGACTTTGGTCAAAAATTTGTGGATAGGTTTAGGATTTTGTGCTAAAACCATTATAATAAATTAATAAAAGGGTGCGTCAAATTTTATTTTTGAAATTCAAAATTTCAATCAAGTAAATGTCACATATTTATAATTTCTTATATAAATAAATAAATACTTAAATAACCTGCCATAGATTGAAAGTATAATATTTTTGGATCAAAAGCGTGAGTTTCAAATTTTCCTTAAAGTTTAAGCGTAAAAAAAAGTCTTGTATTTCCTGTTTCAAAATTACAATAAAGAAAAAACATTATATCTGGAATCTACAATTTATCCGAAAATTTGAGTCTAATCCAGAATATACATAAATAGCTTAAAGTTTAGCTTGCAAATAATTAAAATTATGAGCACTTTTTAATAAAACTTGCATGTGTTTGAATATCTAATTGCTACATTTAATTTTGCTTAAAAATACCGATTGTTGATAATTTTCACCGTACTTTGATCAGAAATTTTTACAATGTATTAAAATAAACAAAATATTAAAGAAATATTGAAATTTTGAGGCTATACAAGTGAAATTATAGTTTTCAAATATTTTAATTTTTTAAATAAAATCCCATCCATTGGAACACTGTATCCTTTCTATGGTTAGGGTTCTCCGAAAAGTGTTTTAGGAGCCGTTGGTCTAAAGTAGAACACACGCTTTTATTTAACTAAGATGAAAATGAAGTTCTTATTTTCTTAGAAAATAAGGATTTATGGAATGAAAATAAATCTCATCAAGTTGCCCCTGATGACATTTACTAAGTCAAAAGCCACTCTTCTAACTGTTGCCAGAATTGATAACAAAAGATTATAGCTGAAACATAAACATTCAATAGGATTTCCCTTCTCCCGAATGTTTTCACTTTACTTACCCTAAGCTACTTACTTCCATATCTGCTTATCCCTTCAAAGTACGTGTTAAGCCTACTAGCGGCTAAAAGTTCAATTAGCTTTCTCACACATTAGTCCTTCAAGTTATTGATTTCGATATGAAAATCTTTATTAGAGATTGAAACATGTTTCTTGGGTGATTGAAGTTTTTATTCATTTGATGTTATTTGGTGTTCAAATTATAAGAAAATTTATTCAAAATTTAACATTACAGTGATAATTTAAAAAAAGGACTTAAAAAAATCTCTTTGTATTATGCACGGTGTCCCGTAATCACTGCATTGGTCCATTTTTTCGTAATGATATGTAAAAATATTTTTGGATTAAGATTGATTCATACAAAATGATTAATTAAATTATTAACTAAACTTAATTAAAAAATTTTTTTTGGTGGTAAGGTGGGCAGAAATAGCGTAATCTACCTACTTTTAACACTGAGAAAAGCAAAGAATGGTAAAAATCTATCGTGTTTCTGGTTCTATGGGAACACCAAAAAGCTTGATAATTTTAACCAAAATGCTTTGATAAAATTAATTATTAAAAATGATTTTATAGTATGCTGTAAAATTTGGTACATGATATAAAATTCGGTGATTTTTTTCATGAAATCTAAAATAATAGAATAAAAACCGATAACTCGGTTGAATTCATTTTTCAGTTTTTTATTTTATTTTTTTAATAAGTTTGTGGCAATACAATTTTGAAATCTGAAATTTTGTCAACTAGAATTTCTGGTAAACTGTTATCATTTGGACGGAAAAATCACTGAATGAAAAGCTAAAATACAGTATATTTCCTTTTTATTAACCATAATAATACTTTTTTTCAATCAGAAGTGACCTTACCATATTGTACAGTAAATTTACCAGAATTTTTTCTCTGAGTGTAAAAACCCTGGTGTAATATTTTTTCGGCTTTAATGTAAGGCAACCTGAAATTTTGTTAAAAGAAACACATTTCAAGCTTTCATATACGATTTAAAGGGAGTAATTTAACTCTAAACACCTAAAGTGTAAAAAGATTACACCAAACTCAAACGAATTCACAAAATATATGAGTTATTCTCACTTCCGAAAACATGAATACTATACGGAGGTTAGATATCGCCACTAATTTGTTTACATAGAGTAATGGTGGGCGTAAGTTTGTTGCTTTTTTCCACGCCTCTATAGAATATCTCTTGAAAAAAAAGTTTGGTGTTAAAATAGGTATGTAAGTTCCTTGTGTAATAAGAATTTTCTTTTAAATATTTAAATATCTGTAAACTGTTGTAAATAATTTTGCAACGCCTAATTTCTATCCGCTTTAGTTTTGCTAAGCCTAATTCGAACTCATATTAATATACTCTCTGTGCTATGTGTATGTACGCTCAATTTGGGACTAACTTGAAATAAAGTAATTATTCATAAAATTTTTGAAACTTTTCACCACCGAATTCGGATAGGTATTCTATCACAGCTTTTAGAATGTATATTTGTCTTATTATGCAGTTTTATTTTTTGAATTAAAGTACATATGCATCCTAAATTAATGATTCTTTTTTTTTGTCTTGTAAAAATAACTTTACTGCTTATGAGTATAATATCTCATAAGCATTAGTGTTACTTAACACCAAAATATGGTGATAGATACTAATCAAATAGTTTAAAGAAACATTACTGGTGTTTTAGAGAACAGCACTGTTGAAGTAAAATAGTTGCCAACATTTTTAGTGTTAAAATTCACTGGATTTTTTTTACAGTTTGCCTTAATTTGTGCTTTACTTTGGTTGTCTCACTTTAATGAAGTTTAAATGCTGACTCAAGTTAATGAAATCATACAAAATCACTTTTAAAATATATCTAATTTCCATTGCAATATATACAGACTACTTATGTTCAAATCCGCAGCCTTGTAATTTTGAACCCAATCCATATGACAAAGGAACTCCTGGATCAAGTATTGGGATAAATTTTGCCTTCGTGGAGGACCATTTGATGGAACTAACCCACATAAACCACGAAAACCACACATGATTAGTTTGACGGCAAGAGGACTCTAACCCATGATCAGTCTACCATTGAGGATATTTTTATGTCAGCACTGTAGTCTATGCGAGACGGGTGTGTGATTCGAATCAATTAGTAATCGCTATGATTCGAACCCGGTTCACCTCATTGGAAGGCGAACGCTCTACTTCCTGAGCCACCATGATTCATAAGCGTATATTGGAACTGTTCTTAGATCTGTTTTATATTCTAATTGAATTAAGGTGTTCTTTTTATACAATAAAACATTCTTAACTGTAGTTAAATCCATCGCATTAAAGATCTCTCCATCTCAACTGCCGAACAATATCGAAACACTTAATTTACTCTATTAAGTAAAAGTTCTTCATCAATCAATGTTTTTATAAAAAATAAGAAATTTAAAAGAACGAAAGATGTTTTAATCTCTTAATTACGATTTTAAATGATTGATTAACCTTTTACGCTTGAATGTATTTGTTTATTTCAGACTTTCAAGAGAGCTCTATGTGGTGAACCCTTACATTTTTCCTTTCCTTTTACAGCTAGCAAACAACAGTAGCATAGAATAGTGATGAATGTTGTTTACAAAAAAGGAAATAAACTAAATAGTGAAATGTGATTAATACTTTTTTTTATTACTACGATGTATTTTAGAGTCTAATAGTTTTGGTTTTAATCTCCGTTTGGTGAAGCTTGATTCTATTTTCAGTACATTGCGTTAATTTTATAATTCTGGAAACTGGCTGAAATATAATTTATTTTAAATTAGTTTTTAACGAAGTTTAAATTAAGCAAATATTTCTACATATTATAATTTTAATCACACCACAATTAAATTTTTTTTATGCATATTTACTTTAATCATCTTTTAAATTTTTTTTTATTGCCAATGCCTACCTGTGTTAACATTTAGTTAATTCGGGAATTTTACAAGGCAGACTTGTTGGTCACTTTTTCAGGGGCACCGTATTAAGTGGGCCAACGTTGCTCTCACAATAAAGACAGATAGTACTGAAAATAAAGGAGCATCCATGCCTACCCCGGGATTCGAACCCAGAACCTTTCCGATGCAAGGAATTAATAATCATTAATAATCAAGTGAAATGAAGCAGAATTTATAATGTCATGTTTTTCTTGAAATGATATCCATCGTTAAAAAAGATTCATATCAAAAACTGTTTATTGAAATTCAAAAAATGACCGTGTCAAAAAGTTATTGCCGTGGTTACCTATTTGATGTTTTTTAACAAACTGAATTGTACGATATTGAAGAATTGAAAAATATTGAAATACCAAAACTTTAATTTTCCTGAATCTAAATCGTGAAATAAATGTAAAATAGAGAAGAAAAGTAAAATAATTTTTATTCTTACAGTTGTAAAGTTTAAAATGTAAAGTGGCAATATATTAAATTATATATAAGATGATAAACTTTCGTTTCCTAGAAATATTTTAATTACTTAACCTTCAATTTTCAACCCTTTCTTAGGATTAGGTTTTGATTTAAATTCTGGTTCAAGATTTTCATAATGATACTGGAAAATCTGCATATCACATTTCATATATAACTTTTTTTTATCATTACATAATATTACAAAATTTGAATTTTTAAACTTAAAAAATAAAGCTTACTTTTAAATTCATGCTTTTAAAGTAAATTGAAAACGAATCTTTGGCCAAAAAAACGAATCTTAACCAAAAATTGAATCTTTGTCCTGTTTTGGGAAATCTAAGTACTTCCCAATTTAACTAAAACGATTTTTAGTAAATAATGCTTAAAGAAAACTTTTGATCGAGTTGAAAACTGAATTTGAAAAAAGAATTTTTTTACACTCAATTATTTTATTAACCTAAGGTATGTAGAAAATAGTTAATTAAGTTTTTTTTAATTAACTTTAGTTTAATTACATTATTAAGATATATTATTAACACACCAGTAATTTAATTAGTAACTTAATGTGCTACAACTAAATTTAAAATTAACTGATAAAATTAATACTTGAATATGTTATTAACTAAACTTAAAATTAACTATTAAAATAGTCATTTGATGCGTTATTAACTAAAGATGATAAGTATCAGATTTGTTAAATAAATTAAGATCACGAGCTAATTATAATGCTTGTATTATAATTAGCTCGTGTATAATTAGTGTAGCAAAAATTCGCAACTGTAAAATTGAATGAAAAAGAGTTTACAATTTATGGTTTATTTAAGCATAATTTTTTAAGCATTTTCATGTTATTTTTAAAACAATAAAAATGAATTAAAATTTATATGGAATTTTTAAAAAATATTCGTAATGTTTTTAGCTACATTTATTTCATTTGATATTTTTGCGAAATAATGATATATTGAGTCAAGAATATATTATATGTTTCAGTTAAATATCTTTTTAAAATAAAAAAAATATATAACAAAATTCTCAGAAAAAAATGACTTTTGGAATTTTTCAGAAGCTGAACTTAAATATTATTTTTGCTTTACAAATCTGAAAAGTATTAAATTTTAAAATTCCTTACTTGAAAAAGAAATGTTTGGAATTTTTCAGATAAATTAAATGTGAATCCTAAGATTCTTGTTAACAAAATAAAAACGCGATATTTTTTGGAAAAACGAAATGAGAGTCTGAAATTTTGAATTTTCATTGATAAACTGAATGAAAATTTAAAACTCTAAATTTTTCTTAGATGAACTATAAAAGAACTATAAATATTTTACAGATTAGCGAGAGAAAAATCTCGAATTCTTATTGTTTTTCGAGAAAATATATGAATGAATAATTGTTCTAAAAATGCTTAACCCTTTAAGACCTGATGCAATGAAAAGTACTATTATGCAAACCAAACAATTGTGCAAGGGATTTCTTAAAGGGCTAAAAAGATATAGTATAAATGGCTCAAAACGTTAAAAGGGCTAAGAAATTTGTATTGTAATGAAAATTAATCTAAGTAATGAAAATTAGTGTAAGTAATTTAAGATAATCCATGGACATACATCATCAAAGTTAAGATCAAATTTTGCGTGTGTAATGAATCATTTAAGGCATTTTTAATATTAGAATGGTAATTCAGAGAAGAAAATCTTTTCTTAGTTTAAAGATGGCTTAAAATTATTATATTACCACCATATACATATTGGGCTAATATGTAAACCGCACAATCATATAAGGTCTATCTTAAATGGCTGAAAAGATATTTAATTTCGTCAATTGAAGTTGAAAGTTGACTGAAAAAGAAAGAGATAGAATATGAATGTGACAGAATGGAATGAGTATGACTGAAATGAATAAATATGAAAAAATAAACGATTATAACAGGAACGAATGTAGATGACAGAAATGAATAAATATAACCGAAATGAAGGAATGGAAATTAAATAAATGAATTTATTAAGAAAAAATGAATAATGTTAATTTAGTAAATGAATAAAATTTCAAATTTGATCTTTTATTTAAATGTTTGAAAGATCTAAAATTGATAACGGTGTCTTTTTTCTATAATTTTATTTTTTATCTCAGACGATTTATATTTTGATAACGCTGCTTTAAGCTCTAACAGAAACCACAAAAAATATCGGTATCACAACGCCTTTTCTGACATTTTATTCACGCAAGCTACAACCACGTCACCAGACATGAGACTTCGTGATCTCCAATCTTGGAAGCACAGTTGCGATTACCTGGCTAAAAAGATCGTCTGCAAGTGAGAATCCTCTTATCGCTGGTAGTCCAGAGCACGTACTGTTGCCAGATCGATTGGAACGTATTTCTCTGGCATAAAAGGGGACAGGCTACTACGAGATGGGGGTTATTCTGGCAAAAAGCCCAGTATTTCCTTTATTCAACGAATGAGAGATCTTTTTGTTCTTTTGCTATGACCTTTTTTTTTCCTTCGCGTCATGCGATTTGACCTTTTTTTGAAGGTCTTTCAATAGTCTATCTTGTCATGTGCTTGAAAAAAACCAAAATGAATAATAAAAAAATGAAGTGAATGAAAAAAACTCGAGTGGACGTTGAAATGTTGAGCGACTGTGATAAATTGCTGTGTAGCGTTCGAAATGTTTTGTTTTCCAGTTATTGTTTATTGAGTTATCCATTCTGAACACACGTAGAAAACTTTTTTTATGTCATTTATTTAATAACATTTGGAACAAATCTCTGGAGAAATATGAAAGGGGTTTTGAGAGTTGCTATTTTTAGATCAGCTTTTGCTGACGTAGTTCGATGGGACTAAAAGAAAAAGGTCTGTTTTCGTAAAAAGTTAACGAATAAGATCAAGATTTAACGCTTCATGATAAATGATGTGACGAACTTTTGAGATACTGAACGTCAAGTATTGTTTTAAGGAACAATATATAACATCTTTTGGTTTTTAATATCAATATTTGTATTTGATATTTGCTATAAAATAAAACTCGAAAGTTAATTTTTTTAAAAATAAATCATAACATATGAATTTCACATAGAAAATATGGTGAAAACTACCAGAATTCGGTAAAAATTAGTAAAATAGTTTGATTTCTCATTTTTATTTTGCCTTTTGTTGGTTAACTTAGCATTTATATTTCAAATCACTTTTATTTCTTCTCATACACGTCTGGCAAGTCTTGAAAATGGACATCTATTTTTGAGGGCTCAAAACATGTTGACTATTATTTCCATTTTGCATATTTTTGAAGAGAATAAAGTTTTTAATCAGGAAATATTAAACAAGTTAAACAGTTCTGGAATAAAGTAGATAAATATGATTAATATAGATATGTATGGAATATTGTAGATAAATATCGAACAAGATAGATCAAAGTGGATAAATATGGAACATATGGAACAAAGTAGAAAAATATGGAACAAGGTTGATAAATATGGAACAAGAAATACCAAAATGTAATGTTGTTGGCAAGTATGAAATTTGAAGAAGTCTTTGAAATTGCATATTTCTGTAAGCAATATGAAAGAAACAAGGAAGTGTATATAAAAAAATGCATGGATATGAAACATGGGACACAAGTATGAAATATTGAAACAAATATGATGATTTGAGATTCTAAATTTTAAGAGTTGCTTCAGCAAATAATAATTGATATAAAATAGTTTTTTGGTGTCCGTGTTTTATATTTTTGTACAATATAACGCAATAGCTAATGTTTTTAACGGCCAATCTATAGAAAATTGGATATAGATTTATAATTTTACATTAAAATATTAATAATAGGAAAACAATTAGAGATACATAGAGAAATATTGAAAAGGGCACAGTTATGGAAGAAAGATACAGTATGGATTACAGAGAAGCATGAAAAATGTCTTTGAGGGTTTGCTATTGATTTATTTCCGTTACTGTAAACAAATACGAGATGAAATAGAACAACGACTAAGAGCAAGTTTTACTGTTTTGCTGTACAAGACGTTAAATTTTTCTTATTTTTATTCTATATTCTTACTTTTATAAAGCTGAAAAGCAAATTATAAAACTTCAATATAAAACTTCAATTATAAAATTTCAATATTTTTAGGTTTGAACGCAACATGTAATATACTTTTGAATTTCAGGATTAGAAATTTCATAACTTTTAAATTCTTCACAAATTAAATCCCATAATCTGAGGTGAGAAACACTTTCGTAAAATAAAACAGTCGCGTATGTTACTGATAATGAATTTTACTTTTAGTGTGTAGTCAAGATTACGAAAACGAACGTATATTGGTTTTTTCTCAAATTTGATACACTTTTAAAAACAAGGAAAAAGTTTTAAGTATATTTTTAAAAAAAATTTCGAAAAAAATTATTAGAAAACTAGCAAACTATTATTACTTTTTAAAATGAGAAAAGTAAATAAGTGTTACTATTTTTTGGGCGAACGATCAGATAAAAAAAAGATTTACAGGTTTGAAAAAAAATTATAAGTAACTCACGAAATAATAGGATTTAGATTAAATACAAATTTTAGGACATTAAAAAAATACTTTTCAATCATTATCTTTTTTTCTTTAAAGCAATCGCCTAATTCATTTCAAACATTCCATTCTTCGCTTTACTCGGATCGATAATTCAACATTAATTATTCAAGATGAACATGGAAATGATTTTAAACTTAGGAAGCAACTACTTTTACTGCAATTTATGATATAAATTATGAATTCTGAAAGATTTATGACGTTTTTTGAAATATGGAGCATAAAAAAACTTGAAAATTGTGGCCGTTTTAGTAAATTATGCTGTATTTATACACTGCGTTAGTAATAATTGAAAATAATCTATTTCAAGAAAAAAAAAGTAAACATGTGTATAAATTGATTTTTGGGGATAGAAAAGCTAATAATGCTAATTTAATTTAAAAATACAAATTTTTGATGCATTAAGTTTTGAAAACCTTCTTATAAATTGCACCTTAATTCAGAAAATAAGGGAATACTTTATAAATCTGATATTCTAAAAATATTTACAAACATTCAGTTAAAGGATTTGAAAAGAAAGGTGAATAATAAATTAACTTATTAATTTCATACTTATTTTTTTCAATTATATGGTAATTTAGCTTTTAAGTAATTTTCCCTACTTATTTGGGTTTATAAAGTAAGTGAAAGAAGCATTGGAACTATTACAGTAAACATACATATCTAAAGTTATTTAAATTTGCTTTGATCAAAATAATCTTATGTAATATTTTTTTTTTAATTTTTGGATATTTAAATCTAATAATGGAAATTAAATTTTTAAAACTGTATCATAAAACTACAATGAAAAAGTTTAATAGAAATTGCATTATTACCAAACTAAAACCATTGCTGAAATCATTTCTCAAATTTTTATCATCGACATTTGCATAAGTTTTTAACTATAATATTCTAATTATGAAATACGTCCAACAATTATTTTTACCATTTGTATACAAGTCAATTTCAGGCTGAAATGAAACCATAGGGAGATACACATAAAAACAGAGTTGCAAATTTTATTTGCAAACATTTATAAAACACTTAACAAAAAACATTCAAATTATGAAATCTTCTTATAAACAATTTCATCCAAATTGGAAAATCATCTCTATCAGCAATCTTTATCAGCAATATTCATATGATTTGCTAAACTTTAACATTCAAATTTTGAAATCCCTCGAATAAACATTTTAACCCTTTAGATTTTACAAAGCAATTGGGAAATTACTCCAAAAAGTAATTTCTCAAATTTTATCAGCAAAATTCTTTTACAAATTTTAAACTAAAACATTACTAATAGGAAATCTTCCCAATTTAAACCCTTAAAATATAATTCGTACATGTTCTTATTTACAAGTTTTAACTCATAAAATTAAAATAAAATTTTAAATTTAAAAATTTTGAACTTCTTATGGAAGCCTTCGCCTAAATATTTTAACCCTATAAATTTCATACAGTATCTTCTGGCTAAAATAAAATCAATGTGGTATTAAAGCAATTAGAAAAACATCTTTCAAAATAACTCAAAACATAACACTTGCCGAAAAATGCCTTTGCAAAAATTTTTAATGTGATGACATTTTGAAAATTCCTTTTGCTTAAACTCATGCGATATAAAATTTCAATGCATTTCGAAATACAAGAATGTATATTAAAATCACGATGACAAATATTCACTCTTATCCAATTGCATGGTTAAATCCATTAAATTAGAATAAATTTTAGATAAGTCTAATATAATTATTTTTCATACATTAGTGCTTCACCATATCGTATTATGATTTTTTATCGGCAATATTTCTGAAGGTTTTACAACCTTAGTAATCAAATTAGGAAATCTTTTCCATAGAATTGTTACCTTTTAATATTTCAAATAACAGCTTCAGCGTATCTTATTACTCTTTAAGATTTGACGAAATAGTTTCATTCTGAAACAAAACACAAATTCATCTTGATTCGAGAAATGACATTCTAACCTCATAAAACCATTTCTCCAATAAACCTAAAATTTAGTAATCATGTTTTACCCCTTTCAATCTTTACTCGAAAAATCGTTAATAAACTAGTTTAGCAAACTATGTGATAGCAATTTAACAACTTTCATGGATGAAAGCGCCCCGAGTAAAACAATGCAATACATTTTAGTACCAAAATTTTATATTTAAGAGCTACAATGCCAAACGTACAGTGCACATCAAAATGGACAGAACCTGAATAACTTTTGAACTAATGATCGGATCATCACGTTCTATGACTCATTCTTAATGACTGAAAACAATCATCTCAAATATGCTAATTAATTAGTGCTGATCGTATTTCAAGTTAGCAAGTTAGACACAAAAACATACTTTCTCTGAATAAACATACCAATTTTTGAAGGATTCGGATTTCAGCTTCCCAAAATGAAAAAAAAAGTCTCAATAGTTTGGTCTGGAGAGCGCTCTAAAGTTTGGACTCCTTAATGTTAATTTTACTTTTTACGTATTTCGCTATATCTCGAGAACTTTTGAAGCAAAATGAAAAATTTTTGCTCATAATTACAAAATTATTCCATGCAAAAAATAATATTTATTAAATATTTATTATTTTATTTAATTATTGTCGAACAAATGCTGAATTGTAAGGTATGCAAATTCTTGCGTCATTTTAAAGAATATAATTTTACATGGCAAATAGCGAAATGTGAGCAAAATTGGTCGAATAGTTCTTGATAAATTCAGATTTAAATATCTGACTTTTTTGAAATTCATTCCGATCATTTAATCAAAAGTTATTCAGGGAGGTTCATTTTATAGCGCACTTTATATCATATTATTAAAATTTTAAACTTGAAAAAATAAAGTTAATTTTGAATAATTCTAATATTATGTAACATAAACTAAAATTTTTATTGAATAAGAATTTTTAGGCATTATTTCCATAACTTTTTATGATATGGATTTCTAATTATGGAATCCGTTCATTATATTTGTTACATCTAAAATATTTACAAAACCTGAAATTAACCAAATGAACCTGAAATTCAGTTATCGGGTTTTATCACCGTAACATGTTTTGCAAAATTTTTACAAAGTAGTTTACTTAACTGCGGATGGAAATTTAAAAAAGTTTCCTTGCATGAAGCCACCACAATCAAAAAACAAAATAGCTTTAGATCCATGATGACAAAGATACCTGTTAGTCTACTTAACATTTTAAAACTGAAATACAAAAATTAAATGTTTTGCAATGTAAATTATTTATGGTTTCTACATAGCCCTTATTCTGTAACATTCAAAATATAAAATTCTTCCCTCAAGCATGAAATCTCAAAATGTTTGACAAGTAAATATCAGACTAAAATATGGGGACTAAAACTAATGGGGAATAACCCCACTATAAAATTATTTCTCGAGTAAACTTTGTAATCAAGTTTTACCCCCGTAACTTTTACCTCGAAATCCCTTTACTAGCTAGTTTACCCAATTACCTGGGGGCATTTTAAAAACTTCCTTAAATGAAACCGTCACTGACATAAAAATGCAATATATTTGAACCACAATGACGTAAGAATATAGGAACTTATCAGGAAAATCTAGCCATAATAGAGAAAGTGTATTCAATATCGAAGAGAGTAACCATAAAAAAAAATACTTCCTTTATTTTAATACTCTAGGTATTAATAATTCTAAATTGACCTCTTATAATTGTTGATAAACTTTCATCATTTTTTAGGTAATATTTATATAAATTTTTACAATATAATTCTTCATCGAGACATATCTTAACCCCTAAGATTTTAAACAACTTAACCACAAGCTAAAAACCAAACCAACGGGGAAATAAACCTACCAGAAAATCATTTCTCTAATAAACCCAAAACTTTGTAATCAAGTTTTACCCCCGTAACCTTTACTGGAAAATCCCTTTACAAACTAGTTTACCCAACTACGTGATGACATTTTAAAAACTTCCTTAGATGAAACCGCCGCGGGCATAAAAATGCAATATATTTTAGAACCACAATGACATTAGCATACAGGAATTTATCAAGAAAACCTGGCTATTGTAGAGCGAGAGAGAGAGAGTGTATTCAATATCGAAGAGAGTTAGTTACCAGAGAGAAAATACTTCCCTCATTTTAATACTCTAGGTATTAATACTTCTGAAGATACAGGAAGAGAATTCAGAGAGACGCGAGTTCTATTTTTAGCTCTGTATGACCCCTGACCTTTGTAAGCGATCGTCTGCAGCCTATTATAGATTTGAGGGAGCACGTGGAACGTTTTGAGGGAGGGGAGATTTATTATTTTTCTCTCCATCCCGATTTTCTTTGATACTTTCACCAAATACCTTTCCCTAATAAATGGAAGTGATATTGCGATGCTTCGCAATAAAGTTTTTGAGGAAAAAAAGGTGAGGTTGAATGGAGTGAAATATTTTATCTGCCTTGACTATCTGTGAAATGTCAGATCTAATGAGATCCCAATATCACTGAGTTATGATGAGAAATTTAGAGAATGAATTGGTTGAAAAATTATAATGGAGTAAGATAATGAGCAGGGCGTTTTTATGATCTGAAAATGGATTTCGTTTATTTCCATGCTTATTGTTTTTCAACAGTGAATAGTGTAGCTTAATCAGTAATTGATTGTGAAACTAATTTTTAGAAGAAAATGGATTATGCACTGGGAATAATAGCAAATACTTCTTTTTAAGAAAAATATTGAATAAAATTAATCCAAATGCAACATATGATACATTATAATGCATACGCTTTCATATTTATAAAATGAATATTGTTTAATACGATTATTTCTGTTCTTATAATTTTTTGATAGTGTATGGTGTAACTTAATCAGTAAATGTTTGTGAAATTAATTTCTGGAAGAATGGAACTGATTATGTACTGGGAATAATTATGATTATGCAACTGGGAATAATTATGATTATGCAACTGTGAATAATAACAGAGAGTTTTGTTTTTAAGAAATATAGAATAATACAAATCAAAATATAATATACGATACAATATGATACAGTGTAATACGTGCGTGTTAATATTTTCAAAATGGATTTCGTTTAATATGGTTATTTCTATGCTTTATAATTTTGATACTGAACGGTGCAATTTAATCAGTAATTGATTGTGAAACTAATTTTTAGAAGAAAATGGATTATGCACTAGGAATAATAGCAAAAACTTTTTTAAAGAAAAATATTGAATAAAATTAATCAAAATGCTACATATGGTATATTATAATGCATACGCTTTCATATTTATAAAATGAATATTGTTTAATACGATTATTTCTGTTCTTATAATTTTTTGATAGTGTATGTTGTAACTTAATCAGTAAATGATTGTGCAATTAATTTCTAGAAGAATAGAACTTATTATGTACTGGGAATAATTATGATTATTCAACTGGGAATAATTATGATTATACAACTGTGAATAATAACAGAGAGTTTTGTTTTTAAGAAATATAGAATAATTTAAATCGAAATGCAATATACGATGCAATATGATATAGTGTAATACATACGTGTTAATATTTTTAAAATGGATTTCGTTTAATATGATTATTTCTATGCTTTATATTTTTGATAGTGAACGGTGTAACTTAATCAATAGTTGATTGTGAAACTAATTTTTAGAATAAAATGGATTATGCACTAAGAATAATTGCAAATACTTTTTTTAAAAAAATTTTGAATAAAATGAATCAAAATGCTACATATGGTATATTATAATGCATACGCTTTTATATTTATAAAATGAATATTGTCTAATACAATTATTTCTGTTCTTATAATTTTTTGATAGTGGATGGTGTAACTTAATCAGTAAATGATGGTGAAATTAATTTCTCTAATAAGAATAGAACTGATTATGTACTGGGAATAATTATGATTATTCAACTGGGAATAATTATGATTATACAACTGTGAATAATAACAGAGAGTTTTGTTTTCAAGAAATATAGAATAATATAAATCAAAATATAATATACGATACAATATGATACAGTGTAATACATGCGTGTTAATATTTTCAAAATGGATTTCATTAAATATGGTTATTTCTATGCCTTATAAGTTTGATAGTGAAAGGTGTAACTTAATCAGTAATTGATTGTGAAACTAATTTATGATACATTGTAATACATACGCGTTAATATTTTCAAAATGGATTTCGTTTAATATGATTATTTATATGCTTTATATTTTTGATAGTGAACGGTGTAACTTAATCAATAATTGATTGTGAAACTAATTTATGATACATTGTAATACATGCGTGTTAATATTTTCAAAATGGATTTCGGTTAATATGATTATTTCTATGCTTTATATTTTTGATAGTGAATGGTGTAACTTAAGCAATAGTTGATTGTGAAACTAGTTTTTAGAATAAAATGGATTATGCACTAAGAATAATAGCAAATACTTTTTTTAAAGAAAAATATTGAATAAAATTAATCAAAATGCTGCATATGGTTAATTATAATGCATATGCTTTTATATTTATAAAATAGATATTGTTTAATACGATTATTATTAAAATTTTTTTTCTACATTTTTCAATAGTGATTGGTATAACTTAATAAGTAATTGATTATAAAATTTATTTTTAGAAAACGAGAATTAATTATGGACGGGAAAAATTAAGATTATGCTACTGGGAAAAATAACAAATAGTTTTATTTAAAAAAATGTAGAATAATCTTAATCAAATTATTATGTTTTTTTTTCAATAGTGAATGGTGTAACTTAATCATTAATAAATTGCAAAATTAATTTCTAGAAAAGGATAATTGTCTACGTACTGGGAATAATCACGATTATGCAACTGAAAATATTATCAAGTAGTTTTTTTCTTTCAAAAAATATAGAATAATCTAAATCAGTGTCAGCCTTCCCCATGACCTCAGGCTAACCTTAACTGTCACCCACATTTACGTAAATGAAGACTTTGAAATTTTTATTTTATCATATTTTCTAAAGTAATTAGCCTCTCGAATCATTGATAAGAAAATAGATTTCTATTGATATTAAAAAAATAATTTAAATATATTAATTTTAACATTAAATATATATTTAAAGAACTATAATTCAATTAGAGTACATAGATATTTATAAAAGTTACTTGACCTAATATTTAGTTTTTTAAACTAATAAACGCATCGTGAAAAGAAATCTTGACAGAAAAAAGGAAGACATAAAAATTTGACAAAATGTTCTTACCCAATAGTATTAGGTTTAAACATACTACAAGTTAGAAAAATCGAGCAAAGATACTCAGACGGTATTATAACGAAATAAATGAAAATAATATTTTCTGCTCTGAAACTGAATCACAGTGAACCACCAAAAACAGATAAATTCAATTATCAAAGATTTGGTCTATGCTGTAAGATGAAGAAATATTTCTACAAAGTCTATTTTAAACGAAGTAGAAATAAGTTTTGAATGTTTACAAAAAATAAGAATTGGCTGTATATTGGTTACTTTCTGTTTACAAATTACTTTTCAGTTAAGCATTTTAATCTGAAAAGAAGCACATATATGTAAAATTACTTATCTTTATGAAGCTTGTTACATACACAAACAACAGCATAAATGAAATTTTGGTGTAAAGCTTGAAACATAACTTACCTAAAAAAGAAATAAAAATTTAGTAAATATTATTCTTCAATAAATATACACATACATAGAACAATGCACATAGTAACTAAATTTTGAACTTAAGAGACTAATTTGTTGGATGGAATTTTACTGTGTTCTTAGGAGCAAGTTACGCTATGCTAAATTTTAATATTAGTTTAATTTGTCGGCGAGCATTTTATTCTAAACATAACTCAAAATGCGTGCTTTAGAGAATAGACGCAGTTTAAAATGTGTGTTTAAAAAATAAACACAGCTTAAATTGCACATGTAAGAAAATAATCACAGCTCAAATACTTGTTTAAGAAAATAGAAACAGCACAAAATGTGTGTTTAAGAAATTAGACACAGCTCAAAATGCGTGTTTCATAAAATAGACGCTGCTTAAATCGCATGTTTTAGAAAATAATCACAGCTCAAATACGTGTTTAAGAAATCAGAAACAGCTCAAGTTGCGTGTTTAAGAAAATATACATCGCTCAAAATGCGAGTTTAAGAAAAATACATCCAGTTCAAAATATGTGTTTAGAAAAATAAACACAATTTAAAATGTGTGTTTAAAAAATTGTACATAGCTTGAAATGCATATTTAAGATATGGCTCATAATGCTAATGGGCAAAAATTTACATAACTATTTAAGAAAATTAACACAGCATTTGATCCCGTTTTTCACACTTCTCTTGTGAAATTTTTTCT
Organism: Parasteatoda tepidariorum; assembly: GCF_043381705.1. NCBI lineage: Eukaryota > Metazoa > Arthropoda > Arachnida > Araneae > Theridiidae > Parasteatoda > Parasteatoda tepidariorum. Next base: position 64,879,212 of record NC_092213.1, read on the forward strand.
TTTTTTCTAAGGAATATACTAACGGTAATTTTAATAAGCACTCATTTTGGGCTACATTAATTTTCTTAAGCACGCATTTTGGGCCTTGTTCAGTATAAAAAGCTCACCCACGAACTATTTTTTTTGTCCATATTTATATAGGTATGTACACAGCAACTTCACACAACTGCTCACTAATACACAAATTTGTATTAATATCTGAACCAAAGTAACATATAAAATTATTATTAAATATAACATAATTTGAACTGCGTTTACATTTAGAATAAAAAAAAATAGCAAGAACCAGTTATATATACTGTAAAAAAATTTATTACCTCAAACTTTTTCGAAACAAAAACTTTGAGCAACTAACCAACCTTCGATCAAAACCAACTATGCGAAAAAATACGGGGTTAAAAAATATAAAATTCTTACTACCCACTTCAAAGTCACAGGGACTACCTATGAGGACTGTTTTGCTCTGTTAAAGCGTGGGGACAGCATAATCGCTCGTTAAAGTTTAAAAATACTTACTTAAACAATTGTATACATATGCTGCAATCATGTTGAATTAAAACATGTTCTAGTTAAAACATAGTTTAATGTCATCAAGTTTAGGAAGGATTATTTATCATAATAACGTGGTTCATGTTGGTTTCATATTAGTATAGCATCAGATTTAGACAATATTATGGTTTAAGCGTGATTATTGGCATCTAATTTTATTAGTATCGCAACAAGTGAAAAATTTTTTTTCCTAATAAGCTTAAAATATTAAGTTTTAAGGTCTCGATTTATAGCTAAAGACTTTATTTATGAGTCTTGCTGGTAAAGGGCGCAAAAATGGTACACTGAAATACATTTTGATCTAAAAATCAGATTAGCACATACTAAGTTGCAATCTCAGTAGTTTGAAGGTTTAAACTTAACTATGTTAATAGATTTAAGCACACAATGTTTTAAGTAACGAAATCTGACGCAAGAATGTACTTTTTCTGAATAAATAAGCTTTTTTTACTGATTTATATGAAAATTTATGCCATTTAAAACATTATGACGCCAGGACGTATTCATCATTTAATTCAGACTATGTTTAACAAAAGGTAATCTTAAAGATACAGAATTTTAAAAAAGAAGGTAGCAGAACAAAAAGAAGAGATACTTGATAAATTAACAGAATAAAAACAAAATAAGATAAGGTTATGTTGCCATAAGATTCAGGACCTTTATCACAATTTACATGTAACATGAATAGTTGAACCTTAATTTTGTTCATCCATTTTTATAAGAGTTTTTTTTTGTTTTATTCCTTTTATATAAGATTTGTTTAAACATTCATATGGACAACTATACTCGATAGTATATCATGTGTATAAAACATAAATTTTAACCATAAAATCATGTGCTTTTAAACATATCCACTAAATTTCATGTTTTATATTATTTTATACACTTAACAATTACCATATATTTATAAATTCTAAAATGTTCTTAATTAATCGTATTATTTATAATATATTTCTCCAATTGTATTTTATAAACATAGCTATTGAATTATACTTTACAGTAAATATTTTTGCTTAAAAATTTTGGTAATATTTACTATTTTTTGTCGTCATCACAGTAATTTTTTAACTATAAAAATTCTTTTAATTTTAATATTTTATAAAGCGATAATTTCCAAGAATAGTTCTAAAATACTATTAGCATAAACTGCTGCAGTTAATTTTAAATTAAAAAATGACCTTATTGCGCTTTTTCTTAATTTAAGTTTTTTTTTGTATTTAAAAAGATTTGAGTTTTGATTTTTTCTGAACTACATCAATAAAGACGCGCAATAAAAGTTTTAATTTTTTTAGTAGGGGAGAGTGGGGTCAATTGTAACAGGGTACGATAAAATACTATTAGTATAAACTGCTGCAGTTAACTTTTAAATTAAAAAATGACCTTATTGCGCTTTTTCTTAATTTAAGTTTTTTTTTTGTATTTAAAAAGATTTGAGTTTTGATTTTTTCTGAACTACATCAATAAAGACGCGCAATAAAAGTTTTAATTTTTTTAGTAGGGGAGAGTGGGGTCAATTGTAACAGGGTACGATAAAATACTATTAGTATAAACTGCTGCAGTTAACTTTTAAATTAAAAAATGACCTTATTGCGCTTTTTCTTAATTTAAGTTTTTTTTTTGTATTTAAAAAGATTTGAGTTTTGATTTTTTCTGAACTACATCAATAAAGACGCGCAATAAAAGTTTTAATTTTTTTAGTAGGGGAGAGTGGGGTCAATTGTAACAGGGTACGATAAAATACTATTAGTATAAACTGCTGCAGTTAACTTTTAAATTAAAAAATGACCTTATTGCGCTTTTTCTTAATTTAAGTTTTTTTTTTGTATTTAAAAAGATTTGAGTTTTGATTTTTTCTGAACTACATCAATAAAGACGCGCAATAAAAGTTTTAATTTTTTTAGTAGGGGAGAGTGGGGTCAATTGTAACAGGGTACGATAAAATACTATTAGTATAAACTGCTGCAGTTAACTTTTAAATTAAAAAATGACCTTATTGCGCTTTTTCTTAATTTAAGTTTTTTTTTTGTATTTAAAAAGATTTGAGTTTTGATTTTTTCTGAACTACATCAATAAAGACGCGCAATAAAAGTTTTAATTTTTTTAGTAGGGGAGAGTGGGGTCAATTGTAACAGGGTACGATAAAATACTATTAGTATAAACTGCTGCAGTTAACTTTTAAATTAAAAAATGACCTTATTGCGCTTTTTCTTAATTTAAGTTTTTTTTTTGTATTTAAAAAGATTTGAGTTTTGATTTTTTCTGAACTACATCAATAAAGACGCGCAATAAAAGTTTTAATTTTTTTAGTAGGGGAGAGTGGGGTCAATTGTAACAGGGTACGATAAAATACTATTAGTATAAACTGCTGCAGTTAACTTTTAAATTAAAAAATGACCTTNTTTTTTTTTCTAGTAGAGGATAGTCTACTTTACTCGTCTGTCAATTAATACTAATAATATATTGGATTTTTTGTTAGTTAAAAATAGTTAAGTAAAAAATGTTACAATTGACACCACTCTCCCCTACCTTATAAGCATTTTTTATAGCTTCATCGATGAATATTACAGAATATTCAGCAATAAATCAAAACAAAATCAGTTTTAATTGTTTTAAATTTCATTCGACTTTAAAAATATGCTACTTTGACTTGCAACGATTCTAAAGGGAAATAAAATAAAAAAAATATTAAATTAACCTCCTGTTTAATGCTTATATCATAGCAGTACTTTTTTTAAGATATGAAGCATAAACGTACCGTAAAGTAAAATATTACTGCAGGTATTTAGCTTTTAAAGAGATCATAAAGTGTATCATGGTAAAAAAAGGAGCAGGTGAGCATACATTAGAGCATTTCATTGTTATTTTACGTAAGACATTTTCAGAAGCAGTTTTATAAGTAAGCTGTATCATGAGTGCAGCTATTTTTTTCCCTACCCCATCATAATATTTCTAAAAAGAACACTCTATTCATCCTTTATCAGACGATTCCTTCCAAGAGAGAACAAAGAATAGAATCTCGAAAAACCCCTGCCAAATTTTCCCTACATTCTTTTTATCGCAAAAAGCATCCCATTGCTTTTCATCTAAGCTTTTGTCTGTGTTTTGTTATGTATTCTTTCATCAACCAAAGAAACTGAAAAAGTTTTTTTCTTTTCTTTTTTTTTTGAAATCAATTCCACATTCTTAACGATCCAAAGCATATCTTATGTTCGTGAAAAAATGTCAACTGCAGACTGCTTGTCATTTTGAAGGAAAGAATACTAAGGTGAACTTTCTTTTTAGTATTTTGAATGATCTGAGAAGCATTGATTTTTGGGCAATAACGATTTTATTATAGTTTAAAAAGGAAATCTTTGTTACTATGTAGCGCTATGGTACATTTCATTTAATAAAATGAAGTCATGAACATGACTATTATTATTTAAAGTTAGGACAAAATTTGGTATTTATATCTAAAGGCAATATAAAATTTTCTTTTTTTTTTTGTTCAAATCTAAGGTAGAATTTCTACATTTATAAAATGTTAGGACAAAGTTTCTGCTTTTGTATGAAGTTAAGATAGAATTGAACTTTCTTTTATGACGAATCCATTTTTACATATGGTCAAGGTAAAATCTCAATTTTTACATAAATTAGGGCGAAAATTCTCTTTTTTTATAAAAGGTTAGATATTTTTTCTTTTTATGTTAAATTAAGAAATTAAATAACATTTCTGTTTTTATAAAAATTTAAATTTTGCATAAAATAAAGTAAAAATTTCTTTATTGACTATGAGAGTCTGAACAAGATAAAACTTCTATTCTGTATTATTTTATCGTGCAAAAGCTGCGTTTATATCTGTTTTCTGTGTTCAAATTTCTATCTTTTATTGAATCTAAATGTATCTATTCTTATGTAAAGTTACAGTGAAATCTATTTTTATGAAAAATGAAAGGTAAAATTTCTATTCTTAACTATAAAAGAATTCTGTATTTAAAATAAAAATTTATGATATACTACAAAATGCTGATAAAATAATACAGAAATTCTGATACAAAGAAAATTTTTTTTTGATTTACAATTGTCTCTTCCTAAATAAAGAGTAATTTTTTATTTTCCATAAAGTTGAAATAAAAAACTTGAATTTTAAAATTGATAGATTTATTAATGAGTTGTGTTTCGAATATCATTTGTTATATACCCTATCTTAAAATTTCACGCAAATGTGTTGGAAAACCGACGCACACACCATTTTTAACAAGCACACGTGAACTTTCTTAACTGAAATGAATAGAGTTGTGGAGTCTTTAGAAACCACAAGGAAATAATGATTTTTTTTCTTAAAATATATGTGACTCTTTTCGTAAATATATGCGACCGCCAATTATTATTCATTTGAATAATTTTTTAACTGTTTTGCAACAGAAAAGAGGAGATATTTTTAATATTTTTGACTCAGGCATTTTAACCTAACAAGGCTATACATAAGTAGGGGAGAGTGGGGTCAATTGTAACAGGGCATGATTGTAACAGAGCAAAACTTTCGAGTGTCGGGTTCTAGATTTGGATCCTAGGTGGCGCATAAGGTGTATTTAATAAATCTGCATGTACACCCCTTCTGGCAACCATTTTTATTTCATTTTGAAAGAGTTATATCGCAAAAGATATTTTCACGCTACCTAAGTACTTTTTTTGGTATTAGAATATTATACTGTGACAAAGTAATTTTGTTTAAACAAATATAAAATTATTAACCGAATATGTAAGTGGACACCTTAATTAACATTTAAAAAAAAAGATTAGTTTTGTTAATTAACTAGCATTGTTTTTAACAAATAAGGTTGAAATGGCGTCTTGGGGACGATTGTAACAGCTGAAAATAAATTATCTTATGTTTACAAACCATTACTTAACTCTTTACCACCATAAGTTTCCTATATCATTTATATTATGTTGCATGTGCATTATTTTATTTGTCACCTTTCACAGCATAAATTAAACTTTTTAACCCCTTAAAGTTAAAAGTTTAACCCTTTAGGGCTCTGCTCATTATTATTTTTACTCCTAAACTATCACTACTATTTTGATCAATAAAAAAATATTTCACAACTATGATAATAAGTATGATTAACTACGTTTTAGTTGAATTTAGGAACTGTTACAGTTGACCCCGTAAGTGGGGACAATTGTAACAAGTGCACGACTGTCAAAAATTGTTAATAACTAATATAATAAAATGTGAAATAAGATATTTATTTTTTTTTCTATTAGAGGATAGTCTACTTTACTCGTCTGTCAATTCATACTAATAATATATTGGATTTTTTGTTAGTTAAAAATAATTAAGTAAAAAATTTTACAATTGAACCTACTCTCCCCTACGCAATTATTTCAAAATGGGTTACAGATTAAATCGGGTTTATTCTCGAATTATTTGGTTAGTATGGTTTAAGAATTATGCAGATTTGGAATAAGAACTGTTATAATGAAAGTTGCTTATATTATATTGTTAGAAATTTATTCTAAAATAGAGTGTTGTACCTTGGACAATTTTTATCGTATTCTTTTTACACAGAAATTAAATATTTACATAACGTTTGAGAAATACAATATATATTAGCCGTTATTATTCGTGATAAATTTCCGTGAACAAATTCTGTACTGCCCTTCAGTACTCGTTTTTAAGTAAGAAGTATTAGCCCAAGGTACAATATGGGCCAATACTGTTGCATTTTTTACCCTTGCACCTCTATATTGCATATATTTATTGTATATATTGTACCTATATATTTAGAGCTATATATTTAGAGCTATATATTGTGCCCTTGATTATTTGATGCTACACATTACATAACTCTTTATTTTTTTTGGGGGGGGGGGGTTCTTGATTTTTGCATTATTTAGTGGTTTTAAGTTGGGTATACATGCAATCAAAATTTATTTTGAGTGAAGTATTTACGTAACCTGCATTATTCTAAATAATCAAATACTTAATACTAAATAAAATTTATGGAAATATTATAATGCTTCATTTATTTCATTTCTTAAAAAATTTTTGTTTCTTAAAGCAGCGTAATTCGTTTTACTAAAAACAGTTATCTCCAAACTACGGCACATGAGTTGAAATTGGCTCACCAGCATCTCTAGACCAGCCTGTACAAAAATATATGGTAAAATTACCGTAATGTATCGTAATGATTTTTTTGGTAAAAAAGAAACATGATTCTAATGAAAAAAAAACATGATTCTGATGGAAAAAAAACATGATTCTGATGGAAAAAAAAAACATGATTCTGATAAATAAAACCAAAATTTACGGTATTTAAACCTTGCATTTGTTAATTTTTCTGTTCATATGAAAACTGCTTACTAGAAATTCTGGTTTTCAAAATTACTGTTTTTTTTACCCTCATAAAATAAAAATGCAAAGCTGAAAATTACCCGAATAAATAGTTTTTAAGCCAAGCTTTGAGTTATCATAATAAAATTACCAAATTTTACCACATTTACCAAATTTTATCACTTATTATAAAATTATATAATAAAATTACAACAACATATCTCTATTTTTGGGAAAAATGTAATTTAATTTATAAAATGTCTATTGCCAATTTTGAGGGAAAAAAATATTTTATTTTTTGTAAATAAATGCAGTGATGACTTGCTTTTTTTGTTTAATATAGAGCAGATTTTTCTCACAAACAATCATGATAAAAACAAACAAACGTCAAAGAAAATCGACTGTTTTGTGATGCACGGGCCGGAAGCTACCATGACAACAAGTGGAAAACTAGATAACAAAAAATTAATTCACCTACATTAGCTGGCACGACAACGACTATCGATACTTGTGAAAGCGATAAAAAGCTCTTATTTTCCTTAATATACATCCTATTTCTTTTTACCGAACCTCAATTGTTCAACTCTAATGTTGTAATGAGACTTTATTAGAATAGACACTTTCTTTTCAAATTCAACAGTACACGTTCAAAGAATAAGTTTTAAAATATATTTTCTTGCTAACAATTTTGAAATGCAGTTTTAGTTCCAAGAATAGATTCGAGTTCAAAGAATATGTTTCAAAATATTATTCGTTTTAATCTTAAATCTATTGTTCAACGTTTTTTTGCAAAAGAGGTTTTGTTGGTATTTATTCTATTTTGATTTTCAAATAATAAGTTCAAAGAGAAATTTCTGAAAGGGAATTGTGTTCAAAGCGAACACGAAACATGTTCACGGAAAATTTTGAAAAGGAAAAAAAGTTTATTAAAAATAGATCATGATAATTAATGAAATATTTTATAAAGGGTGCAATAAGGTATTTTTATTTTAATATTTTAAATATAAACTCTTTCCATGTTTTTTCGTAAAAAAATACATTTTTTGTTTAAAAGTACAGTTTTCAGTATAACATTTCTAAGAGTTTAGATTCTATTTCAGATGATATTAAAATTTATTTTATTAAAATAATATTCTCAGGTATGAAGAAAAATTCTAGTTCGCAAAGATTGTATCTATAGAACAGATAAGAAAAAGTTTTTCTTAAACTTACACAAAATTCTTTTAAAAAGCAGATAGCAATTTATGAAAAAAATAAAAAATAAATAAAATAGTTTATTAACGAAATAATTTTTAAAATATTATTTCTTCAAAATTTTACGATATATTTGATTTTAAAGAATATACATTTTCAAATAAATCCTTTGGCTCCAAAAATAGATTCGTTTTCAAATATTATAATAAACTAGATTTAGTTCAAAAGACATATTTTAAAATATTATTTCTCCTAACCAAAAATCAGTTGTTCAATGCTAGTTCGGTAATGTGACAAGTTTCATTTAAGCAAAATGTGTACTTTAAGTATTCTGAGAATAATTGAATTATAAAATATTTTTTTTCAAATAAAGATATTCTAATGATAAGTAACATTATCCGTTTACACTGAGAAAAACAGTATGATAAAATATGATAAAATTTATGGCAGAATTTGATGTCTGCCAAAATAGGACAAAATTTATCATCTTTCTGGCTCTATGGGAACACCAAAAACCTCCATAATTTTCAGCGAAGCATTGTGTTTAATTTAGCAATAAAATATGGTTTCATAACATGTGATAAAACTTGGTAAATATATTAAGATTTGTTCTCTCAACCATTATATATTAGAGCATGACATCAAAACCAGTTATTCGACCACTGGCGGTTAAGGAAATGGGCAAAATTGGGAGAATGTTTCTCCCCTACACACAGTTCCCCTATCTATTAACATGGGAAAACCGGTTTTGCTATGCAGAGAAGAATGCAGCTTAAAATGCGACTTTTTACGTGCAGAACCGTCAGTGGGTTAAAATTATTTTTCAGTTTTGCATTTTTTACTAAATATGTGGTAATAAGAACTATGATTTTGAAAACATGAATCTCCGATAAGCCGTTATTGTATGAACGGAAAACTAACACATGAATTGTTTAAATACCGTAACTGCATAATTTTTCTCCGTGTAGACTGAATTCTTAAATAATAGTCTCCCTTCTTGAAAGTATACACTGAAAATTTTTATAAAATCTGAAAACCATGTTCAGAATATATTTATGAAGGTAAAAATAAATTATAAAGTTTAGTTTCAGTGAACCAGATAGTTTTTTACTAATTAAGCGTATTAAAACTTTAAGTTAGTTTTACATAAACTCTTAAAATATTTCGTAAGCTTCAGGAAGTTTTGGAGAAAGAATTTAGACGAATTTTAGTAAATAAGCCAGGTTTGTCATTGCATGTGATGAAATAAAGCATTCTTATATAAATTGGAACATTTCTCAATATTGTTTTACATGGACGAATCATTCATACATATAGTATCATCGACATAATACTATAAGTGTTATTTACAACAAAATATTTATATTCAAAGTGTTTATAACTCAAGACGTTACTTATAGTATCATCGACATAATACTATAAGTATTATTTACAACAAAATATTTATATACGAAGCATTTATAACTCAAGACGTTACTTATAGTATCATCGACATAATACTATAAGTATTATTTACAACAAAATATTTATATACAAAGCATTTGTAACTCAAGACTTTCCTACGTACTTTGAAGGTCTTATAAAAAATTAAACCTTCCATTTAGCTTTAATTTATTCATTGCTTCTAATTTTTAGATAATCATTTCATAAACGTGTCATAAATAAAAGTATGCTTATTTTATTATAATATAATAGTGATGATTGTTAACATTTTATGGGATTCAGATATTGATATACCAAATAATACATTGTTTTGATAGTCTTTGGAGGTTTTTAAACTTTAAACAGATTCTATATACTTTCTGTACAACCAAAAAGAAAGAAAATAATACGCTAAACGATATGTTTAAAACACAAATCTATTTTGAGTATTCGAATTCTGTAAATATTGTTACGCTGTCGTGTATATATTTACTTCTTATATTTCATGTCTTTATAATTTTAGTTTTTTATTTGCATATTTATATTTTTTATAATATTATGCAGTGTTGTCTTCTCAACACCAATTTTTGCCACTGCATTTTTTATGCATAAAATTAATTGACTTTTGATAAAATTCCTTTTATTTTTGATAACTTTTTTCGCATTTTAAATTTTTCGAAAACAACTTGCGAGCTAAATTAACATTGTGAAAATTTTCTTCTTTCTTCATTTTTAGTAAACTGAATACTATTAAATGCATTTTGTTCAGAAGCTTATCTACAAAACAAATATAATGTTATTTTGTTAAAAATCATAATTGTTCGTCTAAAAAGTGACTAAGAAAATAATACATATGTGGCCTAAGAAAATTTATAATTCAATCCCGCAAGGGATACATGCATACCATTAAAATTGTAGAAGTCATGCATTTCTGTTACAAACAACCGAAAGATGAATATAACAAAGGGACCTTTTTGTTCAGAAGCTTATCTACAAAACAAATATAATGTTATTTTGTTAAAAATCGTAATTGTTCGTCTAAAAAGTGACTAACAAAATAATACATATGTGGCCTAAGTAAATTTATAATTCAATCCCGCAAGGGCTACATGCATACCATTAAAATTGTAAAAGTCATGCATTTCTGTTACAAACAACCGAAAGATGAATATAACGAAGGGACCTTTTCAAAACCTTATAGTCATTTAAAACTTGGTAACATCTTCATCATAAATAATGAAGTCATATCGAAAGTCTACACTTCAGTAGTTGCTTTAGATTCTCAAGATAATATTCTAATTAGGAGTAATCATATTTTTTCGAAAATAATTTGTAAGCTGCATTAACATTATGAACATTTTCATTTTTAGCAAAATCATTACTATAAATTGCATTTTGTTAAGTAGCTTTTCTACAAAAATATATATTGTTATTTTGTTAAAGATCATAATTGTTAAATATAAATATGAGGCCGAAACAAATTTATAATTCAATCCCACGAAATCTAAATACATACCATTAAAATTGAAGAGCTCATACAGTTCTGTTATAACCAACCAAAAGATGAATATGACGCAGAGATCTTATAGTCATTTAAAACTTGGTAACATCTTCATCATGGATAATAAAGTCATTCAGGAAGTGTGCATTTCAGTAGTTGCTTTAGAATATCAACATGATATTCTAATTGGGAATAATCATATTTTTTTAAAACAATTTGAGAGCTGCATTAACATTATGATTATTTTTTTTGCCTTCTTCATTTTTAGTAAAATTATTACTATAAAATGCAGTTTGCTACTAAACAAATATAATTTTATTTTGTTAAAGATCATGATCTGAAAAGCGAGAAAGAAAATTATGTATATGCGGCAGAAACAAATTTATAATTCATTCCTGCAAAGGCTAGATGCATACCATTAAAATTGAAAGTCATACAGTTCTCTTATAGCCAACCGAAAGATGAATATGTCAAAAGGATCTTTTCAAAACCTTATAGTCATTTAAAACTTGGTAACATCTTCATCATAGATAATAAAGTCATATCGGAAGTCTGCACTTCAGTAGTTACTTTAGATTCTCAAGATAATATTCTAATTAGGAGTAATCATTAACAGACATTTTCCTGAGTGGTAAAATGCTAAACGGAAGTTAAATTTCGTTGCCTTTAACATATTATTCAAGACACTCTGGGAAGTTATTTCTGTTTCAGTAAAACTTGAGAGCCAGGAACTTGGTACATTGGTTTTCCATTCCTCTGGGAAAAGGTTTGGCACGATTCTAAAACTTGAGTCTTTCCGATTGATACCTAATTACTGATGCGAAACGATTCTTACAGGAATCAAATAGTTCTAAAGTGTTTGTGAAGGGATGATTCGAAAGGAATAAAGACCAGCGCTGTTTACGCTAGAATTGGTAGTAACATTTCGTGGAATTTTGAAAAAGGTTGGCACGAAAGCTGAAGATTCTTTCAGTGGGAATTTGTTAAGGTTTAAATATTTAATCGGAATAAAAGGTAACATTAAGGTGTAGGTTGACTAAAATTATTTTTAAAGGCGATTTTTAATACAGTATAATCCAATAATTTTGTAATGCGAAAAAACCTTATTTTAGTTGCATTGAAATAAGATTTTGATGTAGATTTAATGTTGTAAAATATTAAATATTTGATCTAAATTGAAGGGATATAATTTAAGATATATGTTCTCTAAAATATTACCTTTAAAGGGGATTTACAACACAACAAAATCCGAAAATTAAGTATGCTAAAAATTCTTATTTTTTTAACATTAAAATAGGAGTTTTATGTAGATGAAAATTAGATTAATTGTTGTTTAAGTCTAAATATTTGATCTTAATAAAAGGTTAGTTAAAGCTTAGGTTCATTAAAATCATTTTTAAAGGGTATTCTTAGTACAATATAATCCCATAATAGTGAAAATATATCCTTTTATCTATATTATGGACAGTGCATACAAGCGTTAAAATTTTAACAATCAATATTTTCGCTCGACATAATTAACGCGAGCTTTTAGTTTAGTTAGTTAACGAGAACTTTTTGTTTAGACACACTTTCTCCAGAAGTTGTATTTTTAATTAACACTAATTATTAGTATTGCTTCGAGAGAGATAGGTATTTTATAAATAACCTCACTTTTTTCAACTATTGCAGATTTTAGAGCACTTTTCCTTGGTAATGTTTCCAGATCGATAATTTATAAGTTTTTGTGTCATAATTTCATACTATGCTTCAATTATAAACTTTATTGTTACTTATTAACAAACAATATGGTAGGTGGCAGCTACTTTGCACCAAATAGTGAAAAATAACATCTTGGTGTTTCGCAGCACAAGAAACTATCCTTGATTTTCGTGAAGTGAAACACTGAGTGAAACATCAATTTAGTGTAAAGTAGTTTCCACTATTTTTCATATTAACACTGCATTACAGAGAAACACCGAACTTACGCTTATAACTAGTTCCACTAGACATCAAGATTACAAAATGCTGGAATGCGGTAAAATTTACCGTGTTTTACCGAAGGGATTCGGTAATGATTTTGGTAAAATTAACAAAAAATATGGTTCTTTTAAAATGTGATATAGTTTGGTAAAAGTGGTAAAATTTGATTATTTTATTATGATACGTTAGAATATGACATACAAACCATTTATTGGGTATAATATAGAATTCAGTTTTTGCATATTTTACCAAATATGCGATAAGAAGAATTATAATTTTGGAACCCAGAATTTTCGACAAATCTCAGTTTAGACATAAAACTGAAGAGGAACATAGATCTACTGCTCAGCGATTGACCACAGGACTTTCGATTCCATGGGTTTTGCAAGCACGTATACACCGAAGAGCCATTACAGTATGACCACCCTCCATCTATAACAATGGGCTCACCCAGGTTTTCATGGTTTCTCGCCCAGGAACAATGTTTTCATGGAGCACATTAGGACCCATGATCCTCTTAGAATCCCCTGACGTCTGTAAGCTACTTGAACATAGCTGCAGACCAGGTTCACCCATTCATGGCAACAGTTTTTCCTGCGGGGGATGGTGTTAACCAACAGGATAATGCACCATGTCATAAGGGTCGAATCGACATTGATTCGTTCGAGGAACATTCCAGTGACTTTTAAGTCATGTCTTGGCCCCCAAATTCACCCGACCTTAATCTAACAGAGCATTTGTGGTCCTACTTGGAAAACCAAATTCATGCTGCTACGCTACCCCTTCGCAATGTGAGGGAATTGCAGGACCAGTTGGTGAGCGCTTTATACCAGATACCTCAGACTACCTATCAGCACCTTGTGGAATCAATGCCACGGCGGGTGCTAGCAGTTTTGAGGGCTAAAGGTGGTCCTAATGTAATGTTATTAGCAGGGTGGTCATAATGCAATGGCTCTTCAGTGTATATCATGTACTCGTTGTGTCTTAGCGGAGTTGAGGAATATATTTAAAAGCAGTTTGCATGAAACACCTAGTATTTTAATAAGATCGCACAGAACATCGAAGTATCTAAAACAAGATTTCTTTAAAATTTTGCATTACTGAAAATTAGCAATTAAAAAAATTATTATTAACATTAATTTCTTTGAAAATAGTAATCTTCTTTAAAATTAATATTTCTTGATATTACCAAAAATTTTAATTAAAATTGCTCCTTCTCATTAGAATTTTAAATTTTGCTATTTATGTAAATAAAACATGGATTGCCAGAAGTTTGTCTTTGATTTGTTATCTGTCAACATTTAAAAAAGCTCATTGAATAGCGGCAAGTTTTTTAATGGTACGAAATAAAAAAAATCCTTCTGATAGAATAATTTATTTAAAATTTTAATTATTGAAAAGTTAGGATTAGCAAACTTATTATAAACATTAAATGTGAAACATCGATCTTATTCAAACATATCTTAACTTACAATAATTACTATTTTTTTAATGTTACGAAGTGAAATTATATTTATAAAAAGCTAATATTTCCAACAAGTAAGATAAATTTTAAACATTATTCCAAAATTAGAAATTAATTTCTTCTTTGCATTTGAGTTCTGTAGAAGGAAAGAACTATTATGCTAATTAATTTTTTGCAAAAACAATTACTTACTACGCCGTTTCTTGATATTTTTAAACTACATAAAGTTAAGGAAAGCACTTAAGAGGAATGTTTTCATTTTAATTAAGGCTTTCTCATATTTCTTGTTTAACGTAAAGCATTTAAATTGTGAACATTATAAATAAATTAAAAAAATTTTGTTTGATTTTTTTTACTTTCTAATTTAGCCTTAATATGTTGCAAAAGCGAATAAGAATATTCATAAACATTACTATTTAATTTTGTAACTGAACTATTTATGTACTAAAACAATTGGTATGCCTGTTTTACGCGGTGATTAATTATCATAATTTGAAATGTTTGTTATTATACAAAATTTGAATATAAAATATTAATTAAATTATTTCTTTAAATGTTTTTAACAAATTTTGTGATTTTATATCTGTTTATAATAAAGACGTCTAGGTTTCCAAAGTAATTTTGAGTTAAATTTAATGCAAGCAGTTATTATTAAAAATATAATCTCCTAAGTAAATTAATTTAAAAGTTAATCATAATCTCATAAAGTTTTATTGAACTTACTATCTTTTTATTTTACAAAATTTAGAAAAAATAACATTTATTTATACTTGTTAAATATTCTTTCCTAAACGTTTATCTGTTTAATTTGTTTCGTATTCCTATAGTTATATTTTAAAGTCTACATGCATAATAATAACGCTATTATTACGATGTAAATAACATAAAAAGTGTCAAAAGCGCCAATCTGTAATTAATAATTTTTTAAAAACTAGGTGCTGATTTTTAAACAAAAAATGAGCTTTCATTAACAAATTGGAGATTTTAAAAATTCTTAATATTAAAGGAATAGCTAAGTTGTTCATTTTATCAATTATTTCAGTCATTTTCAGTTCCACCACAAAGCCGTTAAGTCTGAATGATCTACGCTGTTAGAATTTCCATTCTAAAATTATATTAAAATAACCAGTCTGCCCATTTAACTAACCGTTAAATTAAAGATAAAAACATTTTTTTACAGTTCTGAAACTGTTTCACTAATTGTATGATTAAAAAACCACGAATGCAAAACTGTACGGATTTTTAACCATTTACTACTAGCATGATTTAAAAACCTTAAAAAAGAAATTTAACTGGACATTGGAGATAAGCTTTTCGTTAGGTAATGGAGACTTTAGTAAGGTTGTGGTTGAGTTGTGTTTATCAAATGATGCGTGGAATATGGTTTAATTACTTTATCTGGTTGTTTTAATATAGTAAAAGATGGGGAATACTTTTAGTTTCAGATTCATAATGCTACAATCTATGCAGCAATGAGGGTATCGTATTATATTAGACCAGGGGGACAAATTAGGCAGTGCAAAGACGCTGCAAACACGTCATGTGTTGTAAGGGAAATGAAAAAAAATATTGTGGTGTCAACGCTGGGATTCGAACTCCCGTTCTATTGGTCATAAGAATGACAGATTACCCCTCTCGGCTACATGTACGCACTTGTAAGGAATTAAGTAGTTTTCTTAGATGGCTCTTGTTGGTGCGATAAAACTCTGGTTGCTTAACTCTATTTTTCGAAGCAAATGATAAATGGTTTTCTCAAAGTTAACAGTTTGAATACCATATTACATAAGGTTATTTGACTGTATTGCTTGAATACGGTCAAATAACAATTAAATAAATTGTTATTTAACCATTTTTTCCGAGAAATTTCTAACAGTGTAAAACACACATAAGATAAAAATAGAATCGAAATATTAATTTTTGCGACTATTTATTTGCATCTTTACCAAATGTTAATGGAGAAAAAAAGGTAATTTTTAATCATAGTATATTCAGCGTGTTTTACTGTAAAATTTGCAAACCGTTTAAATTGATAATCGATAAAGTATAATTCACATCAAACTTAACTCGATGAATATGAATGAGGTGCGCATCGCAAATTTGCCTTAGACTAAATGCAGTGGTAAAATGATCACACGCAAACATAATTTTATTTTGCATCAAATGAGATTAGCAAGGAGCAAAACAAATTAGAATGGTATACACATTTATTATACAAGAGAAACACTCATAAATATGTAAGAGAGCACTTCTCTATATTTCTAGAAATAATCCATTCAAAGTTTTTTTTGTTGGAATATATGTTGAAATTCTTATATTTAAAGATGAAACTAATTTAGAAGTCACTTTAGTAGTGAAAATACGACAAGGAGTTTCATTAAAAAAAAAACCAATAAGGATTTTTTTTCAACTGCAAAATCAATTACTCGTAAAAAAACAATATGACTAATAAATTTAGAAAAGAAGATTTATAACATAAGTTGTTCTGCAGCAAACAGCATGCTTTACCCTAGAGTAACTGAGAAAAATATAACAACGAAAATTAACCGAAAGCAAACTTTCTATGAAATGGTACGTCATACGTTATTTAAAGAGAACTAACTGTAAGTACTCATCAAGCAAGAATCGTACCGAGTTACATAATTAGTACTATTTCAAAAATATGAGACACTAAGAAAAAAAAATTATCAAAACTAACAGTAAAATTTACCTTGTTTCTGACTTTATGGGAACACGAAAAAGCTCGAAAATTATTACCGAAGCTCTTTGGTAATGAATTTTACAAAATTAACAAAAAAATATAGTTCTATAGTATTTGATTAAATTTTGTAATTTGTTAATTTTACCATGATGCCTTAGAGTTTGGAATAAAAATTATTCCAAGCTCTTTTTCAAATTCTTTTATTCGGTTAAATTTACTTTTAACCCCTTAACGATCGGTTAATTTTCAAGAGGACGGTCATAAAAGTGCCTATTTTTTGACTTTTGTGTTTGTATTACGTATTTAATTGATGCTGCAACTAGTTTAAAATAAACTAACTATCTACAATTACCTTAAAAATATCCTGGTACTGCCATCAGGTATGTAAAATGAGAAATAAAATGTTTTTCGGGCAAAAAAAATGAATAAGTTTTATTCTTATTGGCGCGTTACTACTGAACACTCCAGCCCGTCAATATCACGGGAGCGAGAAACAGCGGGTGAAATCTCACCCCGTCATTTTCACGGGAGCGAGAAGGAAGGGGGTTAAGTTTTGTGTTTTTCAATAAATGTGTGATAATAAGAAACTATAATTTTGAAAACAAGAATTTCTTGTAAACAGTTACCATATGAAGTGAAAAATTTACCAAATGAATAGTTTAAATATGGTGTATTTTGGTTTTATTAACCAAAATTATGTTTTTTTTTTTTTACCAGAAATGTGACTGGCTGACAGTAACTTCCGAGTAAGGCATGTTTTTCTTTGATCAGATGTGCTTTTTTTAAATCTCATTACATACTTAGATATACTATGGTTAGATATGACAGTATCGTAAAATCCAGAAATGTTCTCATTGATTCAGAACTTTTAGATGCTATTGTACAGTTGTTGGAGTTTGTATGCTATTGCATCAGTTTGATGAGCTCACTGCATTGATTCTAACAACACCAGAGCTTGCACCATATTTTTAAAATAATAGAGTACGAGGAACTAGAGCATCGTGAAAAAAATTAATGTATCTAGTATACTAATTAATAATTAGTGACTGTACTAACTAATATTAATTAGTTACTGCACTTTTGATTAACTAGTAGCTGTACTAATGATAAATTAATAACTGTACTAGTGATTAATTAGTAACTGTACTAAATAATCCTAATTAGTTACTGTACTAATGATTAAGTAGTAACTGTACTAACGAAAAATTAATAACTGTACTAATGATTAATTAGTAGTTGTACTAAAGAATAATTAGTAATTGTACTACAGATCTAAAGATTAATTAGTAACCGTATTAATTAAACTTCACTAAACTTGGTTATATGTTTTAATGTTCAGTTTGAACGGAAGCGAAATTCAGTTTAACATCAAGTGAAGATTACTGCTTATTTGACCAATTGTGTGCTTCAAAGTAACAATGTTATAGAGTGACAAAGTAACTTAAGAGGCAAATCAATAGGTTATAGAAGGTTTATGAGCATGGATTACAAATTAGTCACTGTACCAAATTGTAATTGCAAATTAGTAACTGTAATTGAGTAGTAACTGTACTAAAGATTTATTAGAAGCTGTACTAATAATCCTCATTATACTTGATTACCTGTTATAATGTTCAGCTTGAACGGAAACGATATGCAATTTAATATCAAATTAAGGTTAGAGTTTATTAGACCGATTGTATGCTTCAAAGTATTAAATGTGCATACAATATACCAAAATTATATCTCGAAGCAAATAAAGTTTAATAAGTATATAAATATATAAATAATAATAAGTATATAAATATTATTATTCGTCTTTTAACTACTTTTTTGAGCAAGTAAACTTACTTATAGACAAACCAGTTGCTTATTGAAGATTCATGAGCGTGCAATGCAAAAAGATCTCAATTCTGCAGAATAAAATAGATCTTCTGCTAGTAGGAGATAATGCATAACTTTGACAAAGGTAATTAATAATTAGAATATAATTTTTTTTTTGTTGGGAAACGTTTACAAATCAAAATTTTGTCCTTCACAGATGTCTAATTAAGGTTTTGTCTTTTAACTGTACCAGTTCGTAATAGAGACTTAATTATTTTCTATAGAGCACGAATTAATTATTCCTACTATTATTCTATCGGGAAAACTATGAGATAGTAAAATTTGTGCGTAATTTTTTCGAAGTAGCTGGACGCTAATAAGATTTTTTCCAACAAAATTTTCAATATTTTCCTTTTTTTTTAATTTTGATTTTTGAAAGGTAAACTTCCCTTGTTAATAAGCCAATTGTGTTATGTTTTTTTTGAAAACATGCTATGGTAATAAAATTTGGACTTCAACTTTTCCACTGTCTTCGAGGGTTAATGTAATCTAAAATTATTTTCTCACAAGGTATTTTAGCCAGAAATATTTTCTAAATTTTCGCGATTGTCAAAGCCTCTTAATCTTCGACTTTGAGATATTAACTTCTCTTCAGAGGAAATCTCTACGTTATTGAACTAATGTTACCTTTCTTCTTTATATTATAACCGTCGTTGAACAGCCGACCCAATTTTTTGCTTACGACTTTATTAATGTTCAACTCGGTAGCCTTGTAATTTTGAACCCAAACCAGAAAACAAGGGAGCTCCTGAATCAAGTATTGGGAGAAATTTGCTTCGTGAAGAATTTTTTGATGGAACTAACCCGCATTTGCGTTACATGGAGAGGAAGACCACGAGAACCCCCCACGGTTAGCCTGACGGAAAGGGCACTCTAACCCATGATCTACCACTGATGATATTTCACGTCAGCATGGTGGTCGGTGAAAGCCGGATGCAGAATTCGTATCGACCAGCCATCGCCGGGATCGAACCCCGGTTCACCTCATTGGAAGGCGAACGCTCTATCCCCTGAGCAATCTCGGCTCAACTAATGTTATTTGAAAGAAAAAACTGTACGATAGTAAACTTTATTCTTAAACGTTGTAATCGGTTAAGGATACCAGATTAAAAAAAAATTTTTTTCGGCGTTTTTTCTTTTCAAGGAATTTATGATTTTCAAATCTTTTAATCTTTGTTTATGAAGTTTAATGTATGATATTCAGAAATTTCCTCAAGTATATCGTCTTATTTCATATCAGTAAAGATAGAAATAAAGTTGGTATTTTACTGTACATCAGAGAGACATTGTCGAAAAAAAAACCTTGCTGGCTATAATATATTCATAATACTTGAAGGTTACTCATAAATATGTAAAAGATACTTTTGTGCGAGTTTGTAGTATGGGGTAGAATTTTAAGAACGCTACCGTGTCATCCAAGAAGACGTTGGTTTCCTCATTTCCAAAGATAAAACTGGAGAATGAAGCCTTCAAGAGCTTCGAGAATATTCGTTCATGCAAGATATGGAATATATCTTGCAAAATGTGTTCTTTTAAGTTCCGCAAGGAGTACTTTAGATTGTGGAAACTCAAAAGGAAAACAAATATGCTGCCCGAAAAATGGTGGGAACAGCAAGGGGAGATTTCTTAGGCTTTCTCTAAGTTTCAAAAGTTTATTGTTCAGTAGCTCTATTAAAATATGTTTAAATCTACAGCAGAAAATTGACCTTTGTTTATTTATTCAAATATATTTAGAAATATTTAATACCTATTACATACTTGAATAGCTTTTAAATGAACATATGTTCTTCAGAGAACTTTTCTTAACTATTGTGATTTATTCGGCCTCCATGCTGAAGTAATAAGCATAACAATTAGGTTGTGCTAGAAAAAAGCGTGATATGATAGCTAGATTTGAGAGAAAAATACTGCGAGGCATTTTTGGTGGAATAAGTAAAAATTCTGGTTTAGAAGATCAAACACGGAACTTTACAAAGCATATAAAGAACCTGATGTCATTAAATTTATCAAAATTCAAAGGATTAAATGGGCAGGACACATTATAAGAATGGAGGATAGAAGGACAACCAAAAAAGTTTTTCAGTGCCAGGCCAACAGGTACAAGAAAAAGAGGACGACCAAACCTAAGATTTTTAGACTGCCTTGAAAAGGATCTACAAGTTTTAAAGATAATAAACTGGAGAACCTTGGCTAAGGGAAGAATGTCTTGACATAGGCTTGTTGAGAAGGCCAAGGCCCATCCTGGGCTGTCGTTCCAATGAGAAAAAGAAGAAGAAGAGAAAAGCATTTTAGTAACAGTTTGAAAACACTCTAATTTATTGGTGCGTTATCGGTTGGTTTTTGTCAGAGTCAGGTATTAAATATTAATTAAAAAAGGAGGCTTTAATTGCAACAAAATTGATACTTGATTAAAAAAAAAAAACTAAATTTGCCTTAAAAAATATGGAGAGGGAAATAAAAGTGGATATGTTTCTAGCGCTCAAAAATAGGCACCTACTCTCAAGACTTGCTAGACGTGAATGAGAAGAAGCAAAAGGGATTCTAAAACTTGAAGTTGTCTACGAAGAATTGAAAATTAGAGTGAAAAAGAAATCTAAAGAAAGAGTGAAACAGAAAAAGATAAAAGATGAAAAAAACAAAGACAATAACAACCCATTATGGTAGAGAGGGGCAAATCTGGGTAAAATATGGCTATGAAGAGGTGGTGAGGAACTAATATCGTTAATAAGGGAATCACCATTCTTATGAATGAAACAAGATTTCAGGCCATCAAGATAAGCTGATGTGGTTAGGATGGAAATGATTTTCGTAAAATTGAATTTATGATCAAGATTCCAACAATGTGCAGCAATTGATGATTTATCAAGTTCCTTATAACGGACATATCCATTCCTTAAGTCTAAATTTTCAAGCGTGTCTGGTGTCCGATGTAACCAAGGTCAAACTTATTTAAAACACTGTTGAAATTCAAGCTAAATGACCACATTTTGGTGAAGACAAGACTTGTCATTCATCACTCGTGCTTCAAAAATTACAAAATTTGGGGACATTGAAATGGAAAATCCTTTGCATTGTTTGTAATCTTTGTGTACTAACTTTGTTTATTACGTGTTTTTATTTTTCCGTATACACTGTTAATAAGTCAAATGAAAAAAAAAATACTCTGTGAAATCTCAAATTGTAACAGACAAAGATGAAAAATGCATAATAGATGGATAAAGGCCATTTGCTTACAAACATTCGGATTTAAATCAGTCACGAACTTACAATGATCTAATCATCTTAAAATGATTTTTTACTTAAGCTTTAATAATCTCTTTATTTTTTTAAAATTTTTATCACACAAATATTATGAAAGATATTATGTGTGTTTTCTTACATCAGTTTTCTAAACAGTAACTTTACTTTAGAAATGGAAGTTTCAACATTTTGGGAAAAGTTATGCAGTTCGATATGTTATGGTATTACAATTATCTAAACCAATCAAGCTATTTTATAAACTTTTCCTCCTGGGAAATTAAACAAATATGTATATTGCTGTTACTTTGAAACGCTTCACAACTAATCGAAAAATGAATAGACTAACCGATTGCTGAACATTCTTTCTTTGGGATTAAACTTTAATTTAGAAAAGGATCTGTGTTGGAATTGTCGTATTTTTATTTAGTTAATCTATGTTGCAATTTGTTGGAATGATTTATGCCACTTCTTAGAAAATGAGTAAATTTGAAAGAAGAAACATAAGTGATTGTTGATACAATGTTTGAAATTTCTTTATTTTTTAGAGCTCCTTCTGGTTTTATTTAACTATTAAATGCTAATTTATTTTTGCAAAATCAATAAGTTTTGGATATCTCAGTGGATGGAGTTCCATAGTGAAAATCATGGAACTGTTTTCAGAGTGGAAGAAGTTTCCAACCTCCTTCAGCAGCAAGCGGTAGACAACAACTTGAGAAATCCTCATTTTTGATAATATATCAAAAAGCCATAAGTGCAAACGTTTAACGTTAATGAAGGAACAGCTAAATTATTATTTGTTTAAAATAGGTGTTGAGAATTTGTATCAGATCGATTTAATTTGAACAACGATGAGCGTTTATTTGTTGTTGTTGTTGTTAATTTACGTCGCACTAGAGCTGCACATTGGGCTATTGGCGACGGTCTGGGAAGCATCCCGGAGGATGATCCGAAGACATGCCATCACAATTTTGATCCTCTGCGGAGGAGATGGAGCGTTTATTTACTACTGATACAAAGGAATACATATTATTAAATTTTATTTTCCATTTTTGTCGTGAGAAGCATTTTGTATAAATTCTTTACTAGCGATTAATTAAAATTGGTAGTCGTTGTGAAAGGGTAAAAAGTAAAGCAGTCTTTTAACAACCCGTTGTAGTCCAGATGGGCCATGAACATAAAGGTCCTAAATTTTCAAGACCTATGGTACTCTGAAGAAACATTAACATCAAAACTACCAGAATATGGAAACATTCACCGTGTTTCTGACACTATGATTCCCCCATCACCAAAAGGAGTTGGAGTTAGGTTGTTGATGAGTTGTGTTTTGTCAAATTAACTAAAAAGTGTGTCTTAATTAGTTTGTCAGATGGTGCCTTCTATCTTAAGTGATTGTAAATACTAGATATTTTTGTATTACGCATTTCTGTAATGCTACTTTTGTTATACAAATGAAAGAAAGATTGTGGTTTCAACTCTGGAATTCGTACCCTTGTTCAGCCGGTCATGAGATTATCAGATATGCTTTTAGTCTTTCGGTTAAAGTATGTAACTAGCTGCAAGGAACTAAGTTGTTTCATAATATGGGCCTCGTTGAGGTGGATACAATTCTGGTTTAACTTTATCAGGTGAAAATAGCCAAAGAAGGTTTTTCTCCCAAAGTTTACTGTTTGAATACAATCTTTTTATGGTTGTGTGACTGTTTTCGTTGATTATGGAAAAATAACGGTTGAATAAAATATTCTTAACCTTTTTTCTGAGAAATTTTTAACGGTGTATTTTTGCATAGTTAGTCAGATCAGTTGTGGAAAATATTAAAAAATTACAAAACCACATAAAAATTTATTAACATCATTAAGAGTATTTATGATGGAAGTAAAGCTCGCATTGAGGTAGAAGAAATACTTACTGACTCCTTTGATGTTCAAACAGGAAATAAGACAAGGATATTGCTTGCATTTTTATTCTTAATTGCCATTGATTGGATTATGCAGAACACAAGCATATGAAAAAAAAGAGGGATCGGAGGGAATTTTAATACCACCTTAGAAGATCTTGTTTATACAGATGACATAGTCCTCATTTCATCTAGATTAATCGATCTTGAAAAGAAAACTGAGAAATTTTATAAATATGCAAATCAAATCAGTCTCCAAATTAATAAGAATAAAGCAAAAACCACGAGAATAATTGAAAAATCTAATCATAAAATAAAAATAAATTTTGTAGAAGAAATGGATTGTTTCACATACCTTGGAACAATAAATAGTAAATGAACAAGGAGACAGCAACGATGATGTAAACAAAAGAAACATAAAAACTAGAAACTGTTTCAGAAGCTTTCAGAATTCGAACATAAACCTCTCCACCAAAATAACTGTTTCTAAAGCTGTTGTTCGCTCCATAATTTTGTATGGTGCTGAATGTTGGAACCTCTACAAGATCGAAATAAGGCAACTGGAAAGATTCTAGAACAAATGTTTAAGAATAATTTTAAAAAAAATTCTGGCCTAACTCTATTTTTAAAAAGGATTTACTAATAAAGACAAAATTATCTCCATCCATTTATGAGGTAATTTGGAAGAGAAGATCTAGACATATTTGGAAGAGATGGTCTGGGCATATCTTTCGTCTAAAACGGCATAGCCTTGCTAACATGGCACTTACTTGAGTACTCAATGGAAAACGCAAAAGAGGAAGGCCAAGACAAAGATACACACTACAGGAAAGAAGGCAAAGATACACGTATCAGGATCTGTGCAAAGCAAAACTAATGGAGGCAAGAGGGCTGGCCTAGGACAGGGGTGTCAGGTAAAAGAGACTTGAGGCCTTATGTGCCAGTTGGAGTGAATAGGATAGGTAGGTAGGAAGACAGGTCTGTATAACATCGAAAAGCAATTTTAGAAAGTTTTATTATTTAATATCTCTGATCAATTATTTGTTTTTACTTTACTTTGTTCATTCGGAATTTTTGGAACAAAATTTTTGCATTTTCAAATTAAATCATTTAAAATAGTCCCATTATTTTTTATTTGAATTAGCAACAGACTTAACTCTTAATTTTTATTCAACAGAATTAATTCTAAATTTTTTTTTTATATATTGGACAATATGGAATTTTCGGTAATACAGAAAAATCTATTAGCTCTCTGGAAATTTGCCACAAAGTTCATAGTTTTAGTAAAATAAACTTGTACAGTATAAGAACAAATAAATAAAATTGAACTTAAGAAGGGAGTTTTGAAACTTTTACTTTGTAATGTATGATAAATTGACTGCAATTTAAGTGAAATAAAGTCCAATTGTAGTAAAATAAGTTTGTATACCATAAGGACAATAAACAAATAAATAAACTCCAACTTCAAAAGAAAGTCGTAAAACTATTATTTTTTCTCACGTCAAATGTGCACATTGAAAAGTCTGAATTTACAGTACTATGTCCGAGTGAGCTATTGATTTTAGTTTCTTAGTCGTGAAGAGTTTTATTGAACTAACCAAAGTGTTCCGAAACGATTTAAAAGAAAACAAGAAATCGGAAAACAGAAATGGTCCCACTTCTGACAGTCAAATTTTGGAGCCATTTCATTTGTCACTATGACCCTAAAACGAAATGCATGTCGGGAACAGATAGGCGGAGATAGTTACGTCACTGGAAATCCAGGAATCGATGATGACGTCAAAGGCGCTCTACAGCTGCGGTATTTTAGCCGGGACTTAGGCTAGTTTCGGGCCGCAGTCTCCTTGACCATAAAGTGAAACAATTGAAATTGTTACTTTTTCGTATTTACAAAAATAAACAAAATGAAATTCTAGTTTGTAAATGATTCAATGTATGGCTTGGAATGCGGAACAATAATATAGGCTTTTGAGGAATTAATTGTTATTACTGTGCATTCGGGTTTTATTGCCCTGAAGAATTTCGTTACAAATATCTTTTCTAATAATAAACCAAATTTATTATAACAATTTCACACTCATATTTATACTTTGTTGACCAACAATTGTACACAGATAATATGTTTGATAATAAACCAAATTTATTATAACAATTTTACACTCATATTTATACTTTGTTGATCAACAATTGCACACAGATAATATGCTAGATAATAAACCAAATTTATTATAACAATTTTACACTTATATTTATACTTTGTTGACCAACAATTGCACACATATAATATGTTAGAAGAGTTATCATGTCAATGTGTTAAATGCTACTTAGTATTATTCATCAAATATTTATATAAGTACATTCTTGTATTCTGAATGTGTTACTTTTTTTTCTTCATATTTTGTGTTCGTTCATCAGATGAATTTTTTAAAGCATATTCAATGATTTATGATAAAAATTCATTGCATATTAGCAGCGACTTCTTATTAATTATTTTTTCTCACTTTTAGTTCAGTTATCTGAATGAGAGGGAGGGAATTGTCACTCAACTTCTAGTAAACAAACCTTTTGTAAGATGGAAAGTGTTTACTTTCAACTTGTCTTGACATTACAAGAAATATCCAAAGCTTTTACAATTATGCTTTAATTTTTTTTATTTTTTTGATCTTTGCTCAGGGCTTTTTAACTAAATATGATGAAATTACAATGTGATGATGTTCTTCCGGGGAATAAAAAACAAGGCAGCGTGCTTCCTCTCTGAAAAGGGCTCTTTGAGTTTGGAAGGGGAATATATTAAATAACGGGGTAAATAATTATCAAAATGTGTAATATCATGTAATAAATGAATTTTATGCTCAACAATTTCTAAATTATCTTCTCATACTCTTTTATGAGTGCATACAAAAGGTGATTCCCTCACATTATCAAAATAAGCATAAATGTAGTTCATGGATGTAGTTTATGAAAATAATTAATGGTAAGCTAAAAGGAAGTCTCTGTGCAGATCCTTTTTTCAAAAAAATTAAACTTACAAACACCAATAATTTTACCATTGTGTAATTATTATATAAACAGTGAATTAATTTTTTTCAAAATGGAGTCTGAATAAAAAGGCTGTGGTTTTACCGAATGGTAGCTCACTTTTAGAGAAAGGGCAAATGAGACGCATTTATTGGGATCGAAGGTCAAGCAGGACATGCCGCCCTTCAAAAAACCCTTAAGGAGAACACTGGATAATATGAAGCCTGAATGCCACGCTTGAATTTGTCCTTACATCGTCATGGTGCAAAAATGTATTCTGGTATCTTTTTATCGATTTCATTAATAAAAAAATTAACTTTGAAATTCTCATGAATGTACAACAAAATTTTTTGTTTCGATTTTTCTTAAAAAATGTCTATTTGTATTATATCTATCATTGTAACATTTTATGATATATATATATATATATATATATATATATATATTAGTAGTTCATANTGGTGTGTAGATCAAATGCAAATATATATATATATATATATATATTAGCGAAATGCAAAAAATTCAATTCTGAAATGATAGTTATGTTTCATTCTTTTTTCTAAAAAAACATTGCTTTATAAAAAGTTTTAAGATCCTTCAAATTTAAATCTTCTTGTCAAATTAATTGAATAGGCAAATATTTTGAATTAAAAACATTTAAAAATTTAAGAACATGAATAGTGTCAGAGTAAAAAAGAATTGGTGCAGTTATTTTCTCTTTCTTATAACCGCAATAATTAAATAAAACATGTTTATAATATAACAAGTCTTTTTGTTTTCAGGTTCTTTTCCTGGAAGCATTTAATATTTATTCTATATAGTTTGTGGTGTAAAAAATAGTTACTAAATATAATTGAATTGCATCGATGAAATTTATTTTTTTTGTAAAATTCTCAAGCGGAAAGATGATAAAGCTTATTTCAACACACTTTGCAAAGTAATAGAAAAATTCCACATAAAATAAATTTTGCAAAAGCCACGTCGTTTATTCTGTCGCAATTTTGGTTTAATTTTGAAGATCACAATATCTAAAGTCTCCCTTATTTCACGCGTTTCTTTAAAATACATAAATTAGTTTTTAATAGAAAGATAACACTGTACCGTGTCTACCACTACAACTATTTAATTACAATTCACTAGCATGTAAGACTTGTTAACTCGATTCCATAACGGGGTACCTTTTCATCGATGAAGGTTGACATTGTCGAGAACACTTGCCCCACCTCAGTAACGCGTGCTTGAGCTGAACACGCCTACCTAAACAGAAACTCCCTCTTCGATTTGAACAAGCCTATTTCGATGGATGGTCACATTGAATAGTTTACTTGCTACTTGTGACTGCGATATTATCCTCCTCCTCACACGTTAGCAACTCAGTCTCGATAACACACAACGTACACACTCGACTGCTAATGGCAACACAGTAGTGACCATACCGTGAACTTTATACAGCTCTCACGATCAGCACTCAAAAGTACGGTGAACTTAATACAGCTCTCCCGCCTTCACACAAAACAGCAATGAATCATTTAGTGGTATCCATTCATCGAATTCTATCACAGCTATAATTCTGGTGGGGGAATATTGTAGTGTATCTACCACTACATTTAGTCAATTCCAATTCACTAGTATATAAGACTCGTTAACTCGATTTTATGACGGGATACCTTTTCATAGATGAAGGTTGACATTGCCGATATCTACTAATTACACAGACACTAAATTAGTTTATTTTCTTTTGAAAAACAGCTTAGTATTCTTTTTTCATATCCTTCATTGAAACCAGTATTTTTACTTTACCAAAATGCGATATTTTTTTCCCTTGTAAATCTCTGCACTTAACTTTAATTAAAAACTAGTTGTTTAATTTTGGCTTTAATGTTTGATGTTTTAAAAACATTGGATCCTTTTATGTATTTATGTTCTATTTAAAACAAGGGCTCTTATTTGAATCTGTGAAATATTTTTCTGAAAAGTAAAATAGTAGAGGCAAATTAAAGTTAAATATGTGTCTTACAATGAATATTTTGATGATCGTGATGGCTCAGAGGATAGTGTAATCTCCTCCTGATGAGGCTTTCTAGGTTAAATTCCTGACAACTGTCCAAATCGAATACAGCTCCTCGTGCCTTGTGGTGATTAGAATGGTGACGTAAAGTGCTTCCAAAGTTAGAATCTCCCTGATCTTCGATGATCAGTGCGAAACATGTTTTTCGTATTCATGCGAGCAAATTGGGATTAGTTTCACTCGAAAAGTCATCCACTAAGTGGCTCCCTGATCTTCGGTAATCAGTACGAAACGTGTTTTTCGTATTCATGCTAACAAATTGGGATTAGTTTCATTCGAAAAGTCGTCCACAAAGTAGCTCCCTGATCTTCGGTAATTAGTACGAAACGTGTTTTTCGTATTCATGCTAATTTTAGTTTCACTCGAAAAGTCGTCCACAAAGTGGCTCCCTGATCTTCAGTAATCAGTACGAAACGTGTTTTTCGTATTCATGCTAACAAATTGGGATTAGTTTCACTCGAAAAGTCGTGCACAAAGTGGCTCCCTGATCTTCGGTAATCAGTACGAAACGTGTTTTTCGTATTCACTCTAACAAATTGGGATTAGTTTCACTCGAAAAGTCGTCCTCAAAGTCGAGTTTGCTTCAATACCCCATCCAAGAGTTCTTTTCTCTTCTGAGCAGAGTTCAAAACTACAAAACTGTTGAGTTGAGCTTGGATAACGGTAAATCTAGTATAAGACTGTTGCTCAAGGCTTCAACTCAAGTTTGAATCTTGATTGTGTTTGTTGGATTCGTAAACTGAAATTGGTCTACACTTACCATGGCATAAACAAAAAAAAATGCAAAATTCCGATTAAAAACGATCATCTCTACGTTGTTAAGAAACTTATAGTTAGTATCACCAATAACACTTTACTCAAAGAAAAATTTTAGTAGTTTATTAATTTTGAATTTTTTGAGTATTTTTTAAATGAGTTACAAAGCCAAAATCATTGATTAATCATTGAACAAAGATGAAAAAGATTAAAATTTTTTATCTTTTCCCCATAATGTGGTTAAAAAATCTTTAAGTTAAACTAATTTATGAGAAATCATTGATTTTTGATTGCGTAAAATAATATTTTTTATACAAATTAATAATACAAAATCAATGGAACAAAACAATGAAGATAAAAATTAAATATTTTAAACTACTCATCTAATGTAGCATTATTTTTTTCATCAACCAATATTTCTTATATCAAACTCTCATCATAAATTTTAAAATACATACTTAAATATACAGCTAGTATATTATTTTATTTTATAAACGTCGTTTTACAGCCGACCCAATTCTGAGTTTAGGTTTCTCATCATTCAACTTAGTAGCCTTATAATTTTGAACCTGATTCAGAAGACAAGGGAACTCCTGGATCAAATATTGGGAAAAATTTGCCTCAGTGAGGGACTTTTTGATACAACTAACACGCATTTGCGTTACATGGTGAGGAAAACCATGAAAACCTCCCACGCTTAGCCTGACGGCAAGGGGACTCTAGTCCATGATCCGTCTATCACTAAGGATATTTTACGTTAGCATTGCGGTCGGTGCGAGCTGTGTGCGGAATTCGTATTGACCAGTCATTGCTGGGATTTGAACCCTTTGTTCCGTTAAGCTGTGAGGTAAATCTTAGTTTCATGACGTCCGCGAATTCAACTATAACTAATGTTACACTTTAAAGATTCTTTAATCTTCTATTATTTCCACATTTTTTTCTATTTTTTATACGATCTAACACAAAACCAATTAAAAGTAAGTGCATAAAATACTATATTGCTTTCGCTACTTAAATAAAAATTAATATTAGGAAATTGTAATTTGTAGAACTTTTTTAAAACGTTTTATTAAAAAACGATAGTAACTTTAAAATTTAAAGTTTTTTCTTCAGAAATTTTCAAACTATTTTAAACACTAATAGCAAAATTTACTGAAGAGAAGAAAAAAAAGTGTAAACCTTTTTACTTAAAATAAATTAAAGAAATTTAGTATCGAAGCAAAATATTTTCAGTTTTGTCAAAAATTAGAAGAAGATATGTGAATTTTTTTTATATATGACTCATCAGATATTAATGAGCATTATTTTTAAGATTTTTGTGTACTAATCAAATATAAAAAGAAAATTAAAACAGCATCTGTATTTTCAGAGAAAAAAATTATGCTTTGAAAATATTTAAGAATTTCAAAATTCGCATCCTTGGCATGAGTGGATTGACATTGATCTAGGAAAAAAGTCTGATCAAACCTACCAGAATACGGTAAAATTTACCGTATTTCAGAATTTATCTTTATGGGGACAATGGGCGATTAGAAGAACTATAATTTTGAAAAACAGTTGTGCAACCGCTTATCTATTCTGGTAAACCGTTGCCATATGAACGGAAAAATTACCAAATTAATGATTTAATAACCGTATACTTTGATTCTTTTCTTAGTCTTATTTTTTAGTTTGTATTATTTCCCAAAATTTACTAATAAATCAATAAAAACAACCGAAAAACAACAAGCAAAGTAAAATTAATATAATAAATAAATATTAATACACACTGTAAAAAGTTAGTTTCTGCAGATCAAAAGCAACATTGAAATCAGCCGCAAACTCTCGTATCAATTACTAAAAAGCACAGATAAAATCAAAATGCACCGAAATTAGAGTTTAAGTAGGGTAAATATTTAAATTATGGTGAAAAACTAGAGATTTTGGTGTAGCCTTTTTCTATATTCGTTGTTTAGAGCTTTCACACTCTCTTTAAAGTGTATATGAAATCTCAATTTTGTGTTAACTTGAAAAAAATTGTTCTTTCCCACAAATTTAAAGTTTAAGTAGCTTAAATATTTAAATTATGGTGTAAAAACCAGCGATTTTGGTGTAGCCTTTTTCTATATTCGTTGTTTAGAGCTTTCACACTCTCTTTAAAGTGTATATGAAATCTCAATTTTGTGTTAACTTGAAAAAAATTGTTCTTTCGCACAAATTTAGAGTTTAAGTAGGGTAAATATTTAAATTATGGTGTAAAAACTAGCGATTTTGGTGTAGCCTTTTTCTATATTCGTTGTTTAGAGCTTTCACACTCTCTTTAAAGTGTATATAAAATTTCAATTTTGTGTTAACTTGAAAAAAATTGTTCTTTCCCACAAATTTAAAGTTTAAGTAGCGTAAATATTTAAATTATGGTGTAAAAACTAGAGATTTTGGTGTAGCCTTTTTCTATATTCGTTGTTTAGAGCTTTCACACTCTCTTTAAAGTGTATATGAAATCTCAATTTTGTGTTGACTTGAAAAAAATTGTTCTTTCCCACAAATTTAAAGTTTAAGTAGCGTAAATGTTTAAATTATGGTGTAAAAACTAGCGATTTTGGTGTAGCCTTTTTCTATATTCGTTGTTTAGAGCTTTCACACTCTCTTTAAAGTGTATATGAAATCTCAATTTTGTGTTAACTTGAAAAAAATTGTTCTTTCCCACAAATTTAAAGTTTAAGTAGCGTAAATATTTAAATCATGGTGTAAAGACCAGCGATTTTGGTGTAACCTTCTTGTAAATTCGGTGTTTAGAGCTTTCCTAGTCTCTTTAAATTGCATATAAAAGCTCAATTTGGTGTTAACTTGAAAAAAAAAATTGTTCCTTCTAGTAACTTTTTGTGTTATTCAACATAAAATTTGGAGAGAGATTACACCAACATTTTATACACAGTGCAGTAATAAATCTTCTTTCTGTCGAAAAAAAGGTTAGCTTATTTATATAAAATAATCGAAATTTATTTATTTAAATAATTCAGTTATGGCAAATTTTTCTTATTTAATATTATCAAAATAATCTAATTCTACACTTTCAGAAAAATTAGAGCATTTTAATCATATTATCCTTCAAATTTGTAAATACCCTTAATACAGTAATTGATTTAACCATATTAGAATACTTATTAAAATAGATTATACAAAACTTTAGTTTAATTTGGAGGGAAACTTGTTTTCAACTTGACGTCTCATTCAGTTGTCTACATTTGCACCCTAATATGGTTGGTTTAACGTTTCAATGGCTAAAAACTGAGAAATTATTCTCTTACCGCCTGTTTTAATTAAACAAAAATAAAATGTGGAATGCAATTTGAGAACTTGACAGTTTCGTTTTTAGCACTGATAATGTGAGATTTGCTCGTTTTTATGGTGTAATTAATATGATATAATTGGTTTTTGAGAGTGTATTAAGTCTTTTTTTTGTGTTTAATAATTTGAAATTGACATATTCTCAAAAACAAATAAAATAAAAAATTGAAAGAAATAAAACTAAAAAGAAAATAAATTAATTAAATTAATGCAAAAAATAAAAATCTATTTAAGTTCAATTAAATAAAAATATCGGAATATAATGAACTTTTTTTTCTTTAAGAACATTAAGGCAATTTAATTATGTGAAATAAACGAAATTTGTTTATGCAAATATTTTCGTTAATAGTAATTTAATTTTTTTCTTATTTAAATGTTATCAAACTGATAAAATTAAAAACTGAATGAAATAAAACTAAAGAGAAAATAAATTAATTAAATTAATGGAAAAAATAAAAATCTATTTAAATTCGATTAAAAAAAATTGAAATATCGGAACATAACGAACTTTTTTTCTTCAAGAACATTAAGACAATTCAATTATGCAAAATAAATGAAATTTGTTTAAGCAAATATTTTCGTTAATAGTAATTTAATTTTTTTCTTATTTAATTGTTATCAAACTGATAAAATTAAAAACTGAATGAAATAAAACTAAAGAGAAAAGAAATTAATTAAATTAATGGAAAAAATAAAAATCTATTTAAATTCGTTTAAAAAAAATTGAAATATCGGAGCATAACGAACTTTTTTTTCTTCAAGAACAACACAATTCAATCATGCGAAATAAATGAAATTTGTTTAAGCAAATATTTTCGTTAATAGTAATTTAATTTTTTTCTTATTTAAATGTTATCAAACTGATAAAATTAAAAACTGAATGAAATAAATCTAAAGAGAAAATAAATTAATTAAACTAATGGAAAAAATAAAAATATATTTAAATTCGTTTAAAAAAATTGAAATATCGGAGCATAACGAACTTTTTTTCTTCAAGAACATTAAGACAATTCAATTATGCGAAATAAATTAAATTTGTTTAAGCAAATATTTTCGTTAATAGTAATTTAATTTTTTTCTTATTTAAATGTTATCAAACTGATAAAATTAAAAACTGAATGAAATAAAACTAAAGAGAAAATAAATTAATTAAATTAATGGAAAAAATAAAAATCTATTTAAATTCGTTTAAAAAAATTGTAATATCGGAGCATAACGAACTTTTTTTCTTCAAGAACATTAAGACAATTCAATTATGCGAAATAAATGAAATTTGTTTAAGCAAATATTTTCGTCAATAGTAATTTAATTTTTTTCTTATTTAAATGTTATAAAACTGATAAACTTAAAAACTGAATGAAATAAAACTAAAGAGAAAATGAATTCATTAAATTAATGCAAAAAATAAAAATCTAGTTAAATTCAATTAAAAAAGTTAAAATATCGGAATATAATGAACTTTTTTCTTCAAGAGCATTAAGGCAATTTAAATATGTGAAATAAGCGAAATTTGTTTAAGCAAATATTTTCGTCAATAGTAATTTAATTTTTTTCTTATTTAAATGTTATAAAACTGATAAAATTAAAAACTGAATGAAATAGAACTAAAGAGAAAATAAATTAATTAAATTAATGGAAAAAATGAAAATCTATTTAAATTCAACTAAAAAAATTGAAATATCGGAATATAATGAACTTTTTTTCTTCAAGAACATTGAGGCAATTTAATTATGTGAAATAAACGAAATTTCTTTATGCAAAGATTTTCGTTAATAGTATCGATAGTTTAATATTTTTCTTATTTAAATGTTATCAAACTGATCAACCTCTCTTTAGTCATCGATATGCCTGATGATTTGGTTTGAGTTATTCAGCTAATTTGTGAAACTAAATATATTAAATATTTCAAAATATTAACGACCGAGACTAAAAACATTAATCACCTCTTTCAACTTCTCCATAAAAATTTCAGTTCGAACCACACACCATTAATACCATTTAAAATAATAACGGAACCTCAAAAACAGCTGCAAAAGAGCGTTGCTCTAATGCTAAATCTTCATTTTCATTTGAGCACTAAAATAAAAACATTTACAAGATCGGGAGAGCACTTTTGGCTGAAAATGCAGTTTGTGATGCTCACTTGGCGTGATTTATAACGACTCTTTCAGAAGTGCTCTAATTAAGGCAAAATGACACGGCCGTCGATGGATAATTTGTCGTATGAAAGTTGTCATTTTGGCTTACTTTCGAAATTATTCCAACTACTCAACGAAATGAAGTAACATTCTTGTCGTCTATTTTTGACAACTACCAATCTAAAAGTGAACTAGAAGTCAATTTAAGGAATTTTTTTGTTGTTGGATGAATTACAGTGTCAAAACGATTAAGTTGATGTTTTTATATTATTTCGTGCAACTATAAAAAAAAGACTAAACGACACTTTATGTCCTTCCTAATTGTATTCGATTCATTGTTTTTATATTTCACCCAGAAAAGAAATACTTTTTGTTATTTTTTATTTTGTTGTTGTTGTTGTAGTTAATCTACGTCACACTAGCGATGCACAATGGGCTATTGGCGACGATCTGGGAAACATCCCGGAGGATGATCCGAAGACATGCCATCACAATTTTGATCCTCTGCGGAGAGGAGGGCACCCCCGCTTCGGTAGCCCGACGATCTGAGAGCGAAGTCGAGCACTTTACGATAGAACAGTTTAACGAGGACCAATACCGCACACCCTCGGTCCCTACGCAGACTGATCCAAGTGGTAACCCACCCGCACACTGACCGTAGCCAGTAATGCTTGACTTCGGTGATCTGCTGGGAACCGTGTCTTAATGATCAGTCCACTGCGGGGCTTTTTTTTATTTTATTTTGTAACCGTCGTTGAACAGTTGACCCTTTTTTGGGGTTTACGACTACTAATAACAAGCTTAACCCCGTCCCGCCCCCGTAAGGGGGCATCCGCGGACACTCTAAAAGTTCAAAGTAAGCGCAATAGTTCAATTAAATAAGCAAACATATTCAAATTAGAGTTTTAACAAATAGGTAGAATATTAAATATGAAATCCAGAAAACAGTGCTACTCAGAGATAAACTAAATGCAAACAAACATTAGAAGGAAAATAAACAGTAACAATCAGAAGAGATATTGATGTCGCATCTTCAGTAGGGGTGCAAAGTTAATAAAAGGAAACAATTTCACATGGAAAATATCGGATATTCGTAACTCAGAATATAATTACAACTGGCACAACAGTACTAAAGGTATCAAATTCCAGGATTTTTTAACAAGAAAGACATATACATATATAAATTCTAGGAACACGAGTGATTAAAATTTTCAAAATGAGGAATCACATAGGGGAAGAGATTGACAAAAGCTTGAAATTAAAGCACAAAAAACATTTTAAGAGAAGATTCAAGTAAAAATCAAATCTACGACTGCTAATGATCAACTCCGTACCCTTGTAATTTTGAACCCAATCTAGAAGACAAGTGAACTCCTGGATCAAGTATAGGGAGAAATTTGCCTTCGTGGAGGACTTTTTGACAGAACTAACAAGCATTCGCGCTACTTGGAGAGGAAGATAATGAGAACCTCCCACGGTTAGCCTGATGGCAACGGGTCTCTAACTCATGATCCGCCTACCACTCAGGATGTTTCACGTCAGCACTGTGGTCGGTGCAAGCCTGCCATGAATGGAAATCGAACCCGGTTAGCTCATTGGAAGGCGAACGCTCTATCCCCTTAGCCATCGCGGAAAAGAAATATGGGCAAAACTTTCAGAAAATGGAAATATCTATCGTGTTTCTGGCTCTATGGGAACTACGAAAGCTGAATAATTTTTATAGAAGCGCTTAGATAATGATTTTGGTTAAATTAACTATAAAATATGGTTTTATAATATATCTCAAAATTTGGTAAATTTGGTAATATTTAGCAATTTTATCATAATACCTTAAAGCAAAGCATAAAAACCATTTATTCGGTTAAGATTTCTTTTCAGTTTTGTATTTCATACTAAATATGGGGTAATAAGGACTGTAATTTTGAAAACCAGAATTTCGGAATCTTAATAACGTATAATTTGGTTTTATTAATCAGAAATATGGTTTTTTACTTCGAATGTCATTACTACATGTTTAGGAGATTTTAAAATAATTTTTTTTTGCGTGTACTTTTTGTTCGTGTACAGTTTTTGCAGTTTTTTATCTTACAAAATGCAAAGTAAGCCGAAACTATTGTTATTGCTTTTTAGTATCAATATGTAACACATTAGCTAACGTTTAATGTATTTTTGTAAAATGTTTAATTTATTTGAATATTATTGTATTGTTTTTTTTATTACACTTTTGATTTGACTGTATAAAATTCGACTAGACCAACTCTCATAGGGTATAAATTTAGGAAATTTTTAGAACTAATGCTTAATATATTTTAGCCTAATGTTAAATGAATTTTTATTAATGTGTAATATTTTTTCGATTAATATTTAGTATATTTTCAACTAACGTTAAATATATTTCAATAATGTTCAATATATTTTAGACTACTTTTTATTTAATGTATTCTCTAATGTTTGTTTTCACACTGCTAAAACTCCCCGATCAAATTACGGTAAAAATGCACTGTCTCTCAGGAAACTGGTATTTTTTTTATCGCAAAATAAATTTTTACTGAACACAAACCATCTGATATATCTTTATTTTTACAGTAATAGTTAGTGTAACAGCTCTGAATAACTTTAGGTAAATAAATATTGCTGTAAAAATTACGGTATAATATTTTACGGAAGACGGTATAATATTTTGCTGGTACTTCATACCCTAATTTGGTGTGGAATTTCTTACAGTACCGTGGATTGTATAAATTAGTGTCATATCATAACTGTAATAATATTAATGATAAAATAATTTTATGCATCTTCACTGAGGATGTAGAAGATTTAACCAACAAATAATTCATGAGAAGTACAGTGAGCAACTAATTTAACTTATTGTAGAACTACAAATAAAACGTTCATATTTGTTCAAAAATGGAATGTTTTTTTTCCGTCTGAAGTCACTTTACAAACATTGTAAAATTTCATGCCTTTTAAATGGAAAAATCTCTCCGCTTTAGGATTCCAATTTGTTATTTGTTTCCTTTAGTCCGTTCAGAATTTTATAAATTTTCTTTTGTGCATTATAATTTTTATAGGGAAAAATATCATTCTGTAGAAAAAATAAAAATTGCTTCTCTATATAATTTGAAGGAAAACCCCTAAATATATGCTACTTTAAATATTAAATTATATTTAAATTAGAATATATTCAGTAATTAATATAATTTGAAATACTTCAATTCTCTAAATGTTTCTCTTAGACAAATTCGAAAATGGGTAATACACAGTGAGACATTTACAGAAAACAGTCGAAATTACCCTATTGATGAATCAATATTTTTTTTCACGAAACTCTGTCATATATTATCAAATCGAGCACGAACAACTGTCATTATCTATTATCTAATGTTTAATAAATTACGGATTAATGTTTTTATATATTCTATAATGGTTAACATATTTCGGTTTAATGTATTCTAATGTCTAATGCGCATAGAACGTATACCATAACTTTCATATCAAGTAGATGCGTTTGGTTTTGATTTCGTCAGACAAGACTCGAAAACATTTTTTAGGCATCTCAAACATGAATTTATTTATTTTTACTAATATTACTGGAAAAGACCATAATTGAACCATAAATACAGTAAATTACATTAAAACATAGAAACTTAAAAATATTTGTTATTCACTTGCGTGAACATTTATATTTTGTTTAACTAGAACCATTGATTTTCAACTTTTGCCGCGATATTTTATCCATAAATAAATGATGTATTCATGACATGTGCATGCTTTATTCGGCACTGTTGTCAAAAAATAGTAACTATTGGGAGAACCGCCCCTGCTTGCAGCGCTTGCCAACCATCAGATCTGCTATCGCTAGCTCAAGTCCCTTTTAGTCTGGCTTTGTATGGGTGATAGTGTTATTTTTAAAATAAAATTATGATATTATGCCACCTATATACTCTCTTTTTATTTTATTTGGTAAGCTAATTTTAATTTAAACATCACTATATGATTCATATACATTTTATTAAGTACTTAGAAATTGCATTTGGAACAAATTTCTTACTGTACACAATTAAAAAATTTTTTAATTTCCAATATCAGATTATAGACAGTAACAGCATACATAACCATCTAATAAAAATAAGAATAGAAACAAGAGATGCTGCAACCAATTTAAAATTTTAATGTTTGAAAACGCAGAATTTTCATTAATTAATTAATTTTGTGATTGAAAGACTATTCTAAACTTCGACTGGCCTTCTTTTCCCTCACAATACACATTTTATAAAACATGAAAATAATATAGTCTAAACAACTTTCAATTTTAAATAAATAAATGAAAAAGTGTAATTTAAGTTCACTGTATGCCATTCAAGTTAAGTATTATTCACAAATAAGTATTTTTTTTCAACAGTTACCCCCCAAAAAAGAAACTCGTTTAACACAACTTAAATGGAAAAAATCGATATTTTTGAACATTAAATTAAATTAAATTAACTCGGAATTTAAACATTACGTTAATAAAGAGAAAATAAACTAGGTTTAAGAGTTGATATAAAATGTAAACAAACGACAAAAATGAAAAAAAAAATATGACAAAAGTAACAAGTGTAAATTTTAAGAAAGGGAATTTTGAAAAATAATTGTAACAAAACCTTTTGACTTAGTTACTTAGTTAATTAATAAAATAGTGATTTTCAATTACACGGAAAAAAAATTCTGTTAAAACTACCGTACTCTATTGAAATGGCATTTTTGCTGTAAAAAACTACCTTAATTCTTATAATAAAAACATATACTGAATTTAAAATATTCACCTGGTAATTTCTTCAATCATCGTAATGGTTTACCGGAAATTCTGGTTTCCAAAATTATATTTTCCAAAATTTTAGTTCTTATTACCTCTCATTTATTAAAAAGTACAAAGCTGAAAATTATATTTAACAACTTGAATGGTTTGTATGCTATGCTATGCTATTAATCCAATGAACCATAAAGATTACTGCAGAGAAAATTTTTTAGTTAACTTATATTTTGAAACCAATCAGAACAAGTATGGTTAAAAAACCATTAATACAAAACTATACGGTTTATTAACCATTTATAATTAGCATGATTTCAAAACCGTTAAAAAGAACTAGAACTGGATATCGGAAATAATTTAGTAGTTTTATGATACCGCCATCTATACGTAAATGAGAGTATCGTATTCTAATAGCCCAGGGTCACAAATTGGGTAGTGCGAGAAAGTGGAAACTCTTTGTGTGTTAAAGGGAATGGAGGAAAATTTTTTGCGTCAACGCTGGGAGTCGAACCCCCGTTCTTTCGTTCATGAGATTGACAGATTAGTCCTCCCCTTATCTGTTTTGTTTGAACATGGAAAAATAACAATTAAATAAATTGTTATGTAATAATTTTTTTCGAGAAATGTTTAACAGTGAATATAACATTTATGAGCATTTTGCAAGGAGGCATCACTTAATAGCAGGTTTATAACATTTCTTTCCTATGTGTATATTTTGCTTAAGTATTAAATTAAGTATTTTTTCTTCATTTGTAAACGATATTTTCAAAACCCATGCTTCTGAACAATGTACAGAAATCCCCGCCGTCTAGACATTTTTCATTTTTTTTAAATTCTATTATAGCGCAAAATAAGTTAGAATTAATTACACATCGCTGAGTTTATAATGTTGTGAATGCTTTGCGATAATTTTATATTTTTAACTCTCCGTAAAAGTTCTATAGATAAATTTTTTAGCTTACAGGTATGTGACACAAAATTATTGCATCATCAGAAATGCCTGCAAAAGAACAAAGTCGGAATTGATTACCATCCTTGATGAAGCTTCATACGAATTTCGTTTTCCTATTCTGCGTCAAAATTGCGCTATTTTTACCTAGATTTGTACCTAGATATGTAGATCATGTTATTTGTACCTAGACGTGACATTTAAACTTTTTAACCAGCCGAGAACATGAAAAATTATACCAAAGTTGCGAAAGTTAGTGATAAACTGATTCAGCACTTGAAATATCAATATATAATTTTAGTTCGCTTACAACATTTTATATGTGACATAATTTCGTAGTAAGAAAACTGACGTTTCATTAAATAAAAACTAGCTTTATGTTTAGTAAATAGTATAAATTACTTTATACAAGTACATAGTTCGCTAAGAAAAAATTACAGCCGAAATTATCAGAATATTTTAAAATTTATCGTGTTTCTGGCTCTATGGGAACACCGTAAAGCTCGGTAATTATAACAGAAGCCCTTTGATACTGTTGTTAGTAAAATTTCCAATAAAATATTGTTTTATAATACGTGATAAAATCTATAAATGTGATAAAACTTGGTAATTTCATCATGATACCTTAGAGAAATTAAGAGATTAAAACTAAAATCTCAAAGAGTTTAAAGTTAAAACGTCGAAATTAAGAGTTTAAAAGTAAAAGAATTGTTTCTTTAAAATGCCGTAATTCTATGTTATTACCTTGTTACGCTACATTTTGAGATTTATTTACACCAGTGTCTAAATTTATTAACCATTTTATAATTATTATATTTTAGTATGATTCATACTCAAATTGCAATTAATGTATCAACCTGTTAGGGGAAGGGATAAAATAGTAAATTATGGTTGTGAACTCAACAAATTTGTTATAACAATAAAAATTTTATTTCAAATGTTTTTTTTTAAAAGATTTCGAAGAAAAATTATTTATGTTCACTTATAGGCTTTATTAGAATCATAAGAGAAATACAATCATAAGAGAAATGAAACCATAAGAGAAATAAAACCCTAAGACAAATAGAATCCTAAGAGAAACAAAATCATAAGAGAAATGAAATCATAAGTGAAATAACATCACAAGGGAAATAAAATCATAAGAGAAATAAAAATATATGTGATCTTTCATACTATTTACCAATAAAACTTGACTCAAAATAAGCATTTAATTTAAAGAAATGAATATTGGGCGTAAGGGAGGCTAAAAGTTAAGAGAGGCTAAAATATTTAATTATGGTTGTGAACTCACCAAATTTTTTATAACAATAAAATTTTTATTTCAAATGTTTTTTTAAAAGGATTTCGAAGAAAAATTATTTATGTTCACTTATAGGCTTTATTAGAATCATAAGAGAAATACAATCATAAGAAAAATAAAACCATAAGAGAAATAAAATCCTAAGACAAATAAAATCCTAAGAGAAACAAAATCATAAGAGAAATAAAATCATAAGCGAAATAAAATCACAAGAGAAATAAAATCATAAGAGAAATAAAAATATAGGTGATCTTTCATATTATTTACCAATAAAATTTGACTCAAAATAAGCATTTAATTTAACGAAATAAGTATTGGGCGTTTGAAGTGGCGGCAGGTGGCAAGTGTAAGCAAACAAGGTTCTTTATATTACATATATTTTAAGTGAATATTTTCAACTGTTATAGAATAAATTATTTTAGGCTAAAACGAAATAATTATTTGAGAAGCAATTATCGGGGATGGTGAATGGCAGCAAACAGGGGATTCAGCTTTCCTAGTAATTAAATATATTTTATTTCCCAAACTTATAATTACTTTGATATATGGGTTGAATTTCATTTATACGAAATCAAAAAATAAGAAAACGAGATTTTCTTTGCTGTATGCCTTTACAATTCTCAGTCATCTACTACATTTTTCTTAATAAATACCCAGTTTCAGAAAATGTTCATTCTATTAACTCAGAAAATGAGGGCTAATCTTCCGGAGTTAATTGCAGGAGTTCAGGAGGAGAAAAAAAACATTACAGGTTTTGGCATTTAACAAGATTTCTGTATTAAACAATAACAGCACGCTTGACTTGTTACGAAAAATATTTAATTTTTCTTTATGTTGACGTAAAAATTCTCCAGGTGCTGCTAAATTATTTAATTAAATAGTATTTTCTTTTTAGAAAAATGTAAATTTATTTCACGCCGGGAAAACGTACAGAAATTTAAGCAAACTAAATAGCACATACAATGATAAAATAAGATGAATCATACTAATATCTCGAAAATATTTAGTCAAATTGGAATAGGTAAAAGAAATTTTACAAAAAGTTTGTAAATGAACGGATGCCTTTCATTTATGAATAAAAAGTTTGTAAGTGAACGGATGCCTTTCATTTATGAATAAAAAGTTTATCAATGTAAGGAATGCAATATTTTATTGTAAGATAAAATAATATCTATGTACCCTAAATATTGTTATATTAGAAGCATTTCAGTTTTGAAACATAAAAAAAAAATTAAGATTTATTTCCTTAAAAATTTCTTATTTTGGATGCTATTGTGACCTGAGGTCAGCTTAACAAAAGAGCACAGTTTAATAGTTATATATTAAGGAAACTAAATAAAATTTTAAAAATTTTAACAATAGATCTTTTAAAAGTACTTAGCGCAAAATATATATACGTGCTGAAACTTGTAACTAATTTTTTAAACGGGTTTACAATGTTTTTTTTGATGTTGTTTCTGAAACATTGTCATTTAATTCTCCTCGTAATTTAAAATATGCTGCTATAATGAGTTATTAAATACTTCTTATAATATTTTTTAGCCTAATAGATCATATTTTTCAATGATTATTTCACCAATAATTTTTTAAGCATTTTAAGCATATTAAGCATTTGTTTTAAGCATTTTATATGGTGTCCTTTTGTTCAACTAATTAAATTCAAATCAATTAGTTGATCGAAAATTACTAAGCATGACAATTGCAATGCAAATTTATTCGTCAAGCTAAAGTAAGGAAAATTATATTTAATTTAACCTTATTTTTGTATAATGGAAACTTACTATAATTAGCGACCGATTGTTTTCATAAGTAATTGTTTCTAAATGCAACAATATTTATGAACTGCTTATAAAAACCTACCTACTTATAAAATTTTTCATGTAAATACTATTTTTTGAGTTACATAATTGCGCCTAATTATGAAAAATAATGAATCTGAAATTTAAAATATGCAAATTCAAATTATAACTTTTTGTAGCGAAGAAAAACAATACTGTTCAATTTGATGAAAGCAAGGCTTGATCAATAAAATAAAATTAACATAAATTAATATATGTTTATAATGTTTAAATTATAACTAGTAAATAATTTGAATATTTGAATGCAAGCATATAATTATGCAAAAATTTTTCATTATAATTACTTAAATTAGCCAGTTTGCAAGATACGTTCAGTTAATTTGTAAATTTCTTATTAAACACTTGATTAGAAACTTTGGGAAATACAATAATAAAAATGGTT
The DNA here is from genome assembly GCF_043381705.1 of Parasteatoda tepidariorum. Lineage (NCBI taxonomy): Eukaryota > Metazoa > Arthropoda > Arachnida > Araneae > Theridiidae > Parasteatoda > Parasteatoda tepidariorum. The sequence goes on from NC_092213.1 coordinate 64,923,908, forward strand.
CAACCATTGAATATAATCAAATCTCGCGAAGGAATTCTTTTTTGTTCGAATTTGAAGTTGCACAAATTTGACTGATCTGAATAAAAATAACTCAAGGGTTTGTGAAAGAATCCAGAACTTTCAGATATATGCTGATATGTTTGTTGTTGAAAGAGGCAGATATTGTGTTTGAAAAGAAATGTCTGGGATAAAATTTGAAATGCAAATCAGATTTTTAACACTATTTCGAAACATAATTTTGTTAAGTGAGAAAACCAGTTAGTTTCAAGATACGTTTCTTTGTTTAAAATTCCACTGACAAATATTCTTATAAGGGTTACAGAATATATTATGCTAATATTAGTGTCTGTATTCATCAAGATGCCTCAAAAATTTAAAAGGGGGAATAGGTTTTGTAAAAATGTGAGAAAAATAAAATATGCATAATAATTTTCTATTGCAGTATAAAGTAATATTTTAGAAAAATTGCCCATTCCGTTTCTCGGATAAACAAAATATTCCTTTCTTTCAATGTTCGTCTTAAATTGTTTGTGTTAACAATTAATTAAACACGGAAAGAGCTAATTTTATCATAAATTAAGGAAGAAAAAAGTGTAAAGTTGAATTTCATGAAATTAGGTAAATATGTTAAAACAATTGAGACAGAGTATCTATTTTAAATAATTGAAATAATAACTGCGTATTTTAATAATAAATTATTTTTGCGTTATCAATCAATATATTGCAATAGATTTAAATGTGATTCTTTTTAATTTGATAGTTTTTTTCTATTGTAATTTCAGAAGAAAATTGCAATGAGCTATTAATAAAATTATAAAGAAAAGAGTCAATTACCATGAAACTATAAGGTAGAAGCATCTCTATTTAAATTCTCGACTTTTTTTCCTCCAAGGAATGTACAATGCATTGATAATATAGTTACAAACAAAGGATTTCTGGTTACATTAAGTGATAACAAGTGACTCATAAACGAAGTCATTACAAACAATTTATGACAATCACTATCGAGAATAGAATTGGATTCATCCCTTAAGCGTTTACGCATATTTTAAATTATAGGAATGCTTAATGTAATGTTAAAATACAAACAAGTAGAACATTATCATTGGTCACTATAATCACACTATATTTGGATACACCACGTTTATGCATATATTTATTTCCAATGCAGGGGAATTATTAATGGTATATCAAAATATCAATAAGAAACACTATATAAATAGTTAACTATTTGAAGTTTTGGATTTTCAACTAATTTTAATGTTTGCATACACTGCTTGGCCACTTTGTTATGGCCTCCTAAGAATATCAAAATGAGATATGGCGTCTTAGTGTTGTTATCATGCATGCTGGCATCTCTGTTTATTAGGCATAGTAGTATGAATAAGAGGTCATGCTAGATTACAGTTTTCTAATAAGTACACATTTTAATGCTGGTTATTTATCTCAATGTTCAGGTGTAATTTCAACTGTGTAATACGTCCTGCAGTATAAGTAGTATTGAAAAGAATTTGAGTGAAAGATATAACAAATAAATCACGTTGTTGCATTTTTACAGATTTTAATCCTACTGGATTATTTCAGAATGAATTTGAAAGAGTTTCATCCATCATTTTGATCTATAACCATCCAATCTCATTTTTTAGAGAGTAAAACTCTCCCGTAATAGCCCATTGTAGGTTAGGGGTACATAGAGTTAAAAGCCTTCCACATCATGATTGTGGCAAAGTGGTCAGCATTGCAGACCACATATCTTTACTTACCGGACAAGCTTGATTCCATCACAGGATGGGTTCAGTCTTTAGAAAGCGCCGTGAACATTTCACAGATCAACGTCTTGTAAAGTATACGGCAAAAAATAATTAAGGCTGCATGATTATGGAAAAAGACAGCACAAAGAGATAGATGGTCATAATAAAGTAGCCACTCAGTGTATGTATTTCCAATTTATTGGATCCCGCAGTGGACTGATCGTAAGGACAGGGTTCCCAGTAGAACACCGAATTCAAGCATTACTGGCTGCGGTTAGTAAGTGGGTGACCACTTTGATCACCCTGCGCAGAGACCGAGGGTGCGCGATATCGGTTCTCGTTAAACTGTTCTACTGTAAAGTGCTAGACTTCGCGCTCAGGTCATTGGGCTACAGAAGAAGGGAAGCCATCCCCTCTGCAGAGGATTAAAATTGCAATGGCATGTCTTCGGATCATTCTCAGGGATGTTTCCCAAACCGTCGCCAATAGCCCATTGAGCAGCTCTAATGTGACATAAATAAAGTACCTACCTATCTATCAATTTATTGGAATGTTTAAGGGTATATTGAAATTTACTTAAGCAGCATTATTGCTCGGCATTATAATAAAAAAAAATGAATGCCAGACTCCTTTTTAAAACTTAACTTATATTTCCAGTTAAAATTAATTCTAATTTTTAAATTAATGGGTTCTAAAAAAACTATTTTTGGTCACTATAACCTCAATTAATTTACACAACTTTAAATATTTAGCTATATTTCTAATTCCGAATTCTTTTTATAATTCCGAATTATTGTTATACTAAAATATACATAAACGAAACATTATTGCCAGCCACTATGACCTCCATATATTTACATATATCACTTAAAATATTTGCATACATTTTTAATTTGGGAGAATTCTTAAGTCTATACTAAAAAATGCATGAGTAAAACACAATTATTGGGTATTATAACTTGATAGGTTTAAACACACCACTCGATGACTTTAAATTAATAAGACTTCTCAATTTACTTTAAAAATAATAATTATGCATTGAGAATACCTTTAGTAAATTCATCTCGAAAAAACACAGCAGCTCTACTTTCATATAAAGCTTTTTGCTTTTATTTAGTCTGGAAAGACACAATATCTGTTCTACATAAAGGAAACCAAAAAGAAACAAATGACACATGTATTGTCAATTAAGGTGTGAGCCACACCAGTCTATGACATAAAAATGACCACTGGTCACTGCAGGTAGTCTGTCCAAGGCCACAATCTTCACCATTCATAATGGAATATTTTTTTTCCTATCCCCCAGGAAATGATGATGGGAGAAACCATTCTCTTGATAGCAGAGCAAAAGAAAAACCTTTCTCGGCGGAATTCTTTTTGCGGGTTATGAAAGACAAGTTGAAGAGTTGCAATAATGAATATAGATTGGATTAATAGATTATGGCGACTTTTTGCTAATAGTCGCCAAGTAATATAGCTTGCAGATATGGGGAATGGTTATGTTAACGAGTCATATGGTAAATGCAGTTGTTGGATTGGGTATTAATGAGCTTCGGGCAATTATTCTAAATGTGTTTTGTTTGGGCTTAATCGTTACGAATAGTTTTGAGCCCTTGAGTTATTAGGAGCTAAATAATCAATAAAAAATGCAGATTTCTTTCTAATAAAAGGTTTTTTACAAGAATGTATAGTAATTATTTATAGCATTCTATTTTTTATATTTATAAAAAATAAATTACGAGCAATTAATATGTTAGTATGGACCTTCAATTACACAGATCAGCGCATAGAATAATTCAACTACTTTTTATTTTGTTTAAAAAACGAGTATTTTTTTATTTCTTTGGCTATTACTCGATCAATGCACTTTGAATTTTTTTTTTATATCAATGTAGTTACAGTGGAACAAATTGACATATTACTAAAAAAGTGGATTTAAATAAAACGCAAACAATGTTATGTAAATGCAACTGAAATGCTAATAATATTTTTAAATATGTTGGCTTAAGATGTATGAGGTAGATAGATGAGGAGATTTCTATATACGGGTATGTATAGATGATACACGTATGTATATATGATACACTTATGTATATATGATGAGTGCTTACGTTTGAGCTTAACAAGTAATACAACAAGAAAGTTTTAAAAACGAAAATCAATTTTAATTTTTTGTCTTTTGATTATTCTTTAGTTTGCACATTTTAAAAGATTTTTCAAAAAGTGTGGATTAAAAAATGAATAAAGAGGATAAGAATTTGTCAACATTTGGTTCAAATTCTAATGTAGAGAAAATAAGTATTGTTCAGATTATCCTGAAACACACTGTCTTAAATTGCAAAACTACATTTGTTTTGTTTATAATTTATCTATTATTATTATTTGGGGGTTAGTTTGAAAAATCTTTATGAAATTGCTAAAACATTTTGCAAAGCAACACTTATAAGATAAATAATATTTTTTTTTTAAATTTATAATCTACACTTTGAGTGACACTTAAGCCAAATTGGATGAATAATTTTTTATAACTTTATTTCCAAAAAATTATTATTAAAATAACTTTACTTACAAAAAATTTCAATTTTACCCACACAGTCATAAAGGCTAGTGTAGCCAAGTCATGAAGATTAATAATCACAAAAGTAAAATCAAAATAGAACTAATTTAATCCTGAAAGATCTATTGCAACAAAATTGGTTTCAATGAATGTTGGGTTTCATAAATATCAATTTATAATTGAAAATTGAAGTATATTCCAACTATGCATTAACCTGTTTCAAAGACATAATTTGACGATAGAACTATAATTAATATTCAATTGGAAGTGAAAAAAAATATTTTTATTAATTAACTTGAATTTTGGTTATTCATGAAGTCATTCGATAAATCAATTTTGAATATTAAATGAGAGGCAACTCATATTAGTCATACAAATGTGCCATTAACCCCTTAACGATCGGTTAATTTTCAAGAAAACGGTCATAAAAGTGCCGATTTGTATTACGTACTTAATTAGTGCTGACATCTAATTTAAAATAAACTAACTATCTGCAATTACCTAAAAAATATCCTGGCTGCTATCTGGTGTGTAAAATGAGAAGTAAAATGTTTTCCGGGCAAAAAAGAAATAAATTAGTTTTATTCTTATTGGCGCGTTGCAACTGAACACTCCAGCCCGTCAATATCACGGCAGCTAGAAATAGAGGGCGAAACTTCACCGAGTCATTTTCATGGGAGCCAGAAGGAAGGGGCTAAAGTAATTTTGGATGTACACTTTTGACATGGAGAAAAATTTCTGAAACAATTACCGTATTGTATGGTAATAATATTTCTCGTACTATAAAAACCTTTATTTTTGTAATGAAACCAAAATATCCGGTATTTAAGCCATTCATTTGGTAATTTTTCCGTTTACATGGTAGTGGTTTATCGGAAATTTTTGTTTTAAAATAATAATTCTTATTATCACACATTTAGTAATGAAAATACCCGGAATAGAAAATTTATGCGAACTAAAGGTTTTTATTCCACGCTCTCAAGTAACAGGATGAAATGACCAAATGTTGTCACATTTACCAAATTTTATTACACATTATATAACCATATTATATAACTAATTTTACCAAAGAGTTTTGGTAAAAATTAACGAGCTTTTTGGTATTCCCATACGGTCACAAACGCAGTAAAGTTTACCGTATTTTGGTAGTTTTGATCTTATTTGTTTTCAGTGTATTATTTGCAATAACTAAGTGATAATTACTTTTCTTTGCCCAAATACAGCATTTGCCTATTTCTTTTTTTTTTTTAGTTTATAGGGATAAACTAAACCAAAGTTACCCACCCTCGATGGCGGCACGTTAGATTTACATTGTCTGAAGAGTTACTTAGGCACTTATGTTCTAATTGGCATCGCACTAAATGTGAGTCTAACTTTTGAATTTTTAATGCATTTAAACTCTAAGAAATAAATTCTAAATGGAATTTTTTTTTAAATTATTGATATTTTTTAAAAAACTTATTATAAACGAACAATGTTTATTTATGGTTATTACAAATACATATTATAATTATTATATATGTATATTAAATTAATATTATTATATTAAATAAATATTATATTTTAATGTATATCTCCAGCGACAACAGCTAACTTCATGATGTTTTAAAACTAATGAAATGGTAGACCCTATTAAATATGAAGGAAAACTTTAGTTCCGAAAAGAAAAGGTGCATTATTCCCAAAAGACTTATAGCTGGGAATATGTAAAGTGTAAACAAGATGAATACACTAATATATTTTCCTGACTAAAGGTGTTGACAAATAATAAGTCGCGATGCAAATCATTAGTAGCATTTATACAGATACAACAGTGCGCGTAAACAGCTGGAACACACTAATAAACGTTCTAACTAGGAAAGTCTTTACATTCCATAACTAAAATATTAATAGAAGTCGTCGAGATATTTTGAAAGAAAAAGATAATAGATTATAAGATAATAGATAAAAGATAATAGATAGAGTTGTTTTTACGCAACTGCTTATGTTAGGGAAATAAATAATAACTCTGTTATTTTGAACTTGAACTATTGTTTATATGAAGAAAAAAATCCCATTTGTTTTGGGTTTTTTTCAGTAAAAAAAAAATGTTAGTTTTATTAAATTTACAATCAATTGTATTTGAATCCCAGTTTTTCTATTCTTATTATACTTATATTAGAATTAAACGTATTTCATGTTTTTCAAATGTTTTATTTTTCATTTTCTTTCATTTGAAAACACAAACATCATCAGCTTGAAAGCATCGTAAAAGAAAATATCAAGTCAATGAATAAAAATAAATAAATTAATTAAATAAATAAATTTAATAAATAAATAAAAGTTAATTAATGGAAGTAAACTAATAAAAACAAAAGAAATATTTTACCACTAAAAAAACATTAAACCATTTTAGTGGTTAGCAAAGAAGCATAAAAACAAAAATTGAAAAAGGTGGTTAACAAAAATATTAGGGGGACCGGAAAGTAATGTCGTTTCGGTGCATTTCATATTTGTTATCAAGATTTCATTTTTAATCAATGATGTATTCACCCTCGTTAACAACCGTTCAATGCCGGATCGGAAATAGATCGAAAAAACTGAATTAGTTTTTAAAACTAAAGAATATTTAATGCTCCGAAACGACATTACTTTCCAGTGCCCCTAACACTATCTCAGTAATGACAAATAATTATATAAACAAGTAAATAAGTTATATTACCTTCCTCTTATGTCATTAACTAAAGCTTAAATCAATAATTTTAAATGGTTTACAGATAATAAAAAAAAACTAATATTAAAGTGAAATTAAGAGCGAGGTGAATTCAAAAATAATAAGTTAGATAAATAAAATGGATTTTATTTACTTATGTCACTAAATCAACTCTATACCAATATTTCCAACAGTACCTATTAATATAAGTTAATTGATGAATAAAATAGATTTTATTTATTTATGTCACTAAATCAACTCTATACCCATATTTCTAAAAGTACCTATTAATATAAGTTAATTAATAAATAAAATAGATTTTATTTACTTATGTCACAATATCAACTCTATACCAATATTTCAAAAAGTACCTATTGATATAAGTTAATTGATAAATAAAATGGATTTCATTTACTTATGTCTCTAAATCAACTCTATACCAATATTTCTAAAAGTACCTATTAATACAAGTTAACTGATGAATAAAATAGATTGTATTTACCTATGTCACTATATCAACTCTATACCAATATTTCTAAACCATTAAAAAATATGTATGAAAATCAATACTAAAACGTAGTTAACAGAAAAGTAGACTTCAAAAGTACCCCAAATGACAATAAAGCAATCTAACTAATTATTTTTTTTAAATTGAGAAACCATTGTTGTTGCTTACACCACTTGAAATATTTGAGCATTTAGAGCCGTAATATCGTTAAAATTAGCTGCAACTTTAATATGGCACCAAGTCAAACAATATTAACGTGCAAATAAACATTTTTATGAAATTTTTTAAAAAATTAATTAATTAAAAATTTAGAAAAAAATTACAGAAACTAAAACTTTAACATGGTAACAAGTCAAACATTTTTAACATGCTAATAAACCATTTCTTTTTGAAAAAAAATAACATAATAATATTATTAAATTTGAATGGAACGGGATTAGATGGAATCACTTCTCAAGGTTATATAATAAGCCATCGTTAAATCAATTTTTCTAAAATTGTTTAAGAAATCCACGAAATCAAAAGCGCTTATAAATAAGTTTATTTTAAACAATTTTATTGCCACAAGATATTCCTTACATTTAATATTCTAGCACGTCATCGAAAGGCGAAATATGGAATGAAGATTCAACGTAGAGCATCCCTTATTCCAACACGTGTAATAACCGAGGACTTAAAGCAGTACCTTGTGTGCCAAAGTGATTCCAAACGTTCTCCATCAGATTCAGCTCTGGAGATCGATTCCTCCGGTAAATTTATATATGTGCATTCCGAAATATTCTCGTTATAATGTGATCTTGCGCTTTACCCCGGTGAAATGAAATCAGAAACAATCGATTCTTTAAAAAAAGCAAACAGAGAGCCTCACACACCACAACAAAATAAAACCACCAAAAAGTTTTCTACATGGGGGTTAAAGACATAGTAGTTGATACGTCGACACAATGATCGAATTCTTGAACAGTGAAGGGTAGATAAAGGACGCTAGGCTTTCTTTTTCTCACCCAAGGTCACGATAACTTCCTTGCAATGGGCGAGGAATTGATCTTTATGGAAACAAAAGTTTGGTGGTCAACTCATAGCGGTGAATGGTTGGGAGTGCATAATTTCCAATATCTTTTAATTTAAATGCAGAGGTGTGTTCTTAGAGCCCCATGTTTGGTCTATTAAAAATTCAGTTGGGTAAGATGTCTTTTTTAATGTTCGGTAGTGCTCGGCCATATAAACCTTATCATTGCCTATCTCAGCCATACAAACCCTATCATGCCGAGGATTTTCTGCAATGTGTAGTTTCTGCAATGTGTGCAATGTTTAGATGCCTTCACCAGAGCGATTGGTAAATCACTTCTTTTGATTTAAATATGATAAGGAATGTTTGAGACTATCTTGGCAGAAGAATTGCTGATTTGAGTTCTCCCTTCGTGGGTGTTACACTGCAAAAATAAATCTGTTAAATTTACGTAAAAAAACTGTCAGCTGGTGTGCCGTTAGAAAACCGTTTATTTCACAGAAAATACTGTTATTTAAAAAAAGACGCCTGCTTTTTTAAGTAGATAAGTACCGATATTTTAGCAAACAAACTCTATAAAATAACTATGCTAAAGTACAACCTGTTGTTGCTGGGATTCGAACTCGAGTCTCCTCATTTGGAGGCGAGCGCTCTGTCTCTTGTGTTATCTTATGTCTAGTGTCTCAGTTAAAAAAAATTAAATTGCTTTTATTTTGAAAGTCTTTCTGATTGGAGTAATATTTAAGTGTAAAAACGCTTAAAGCTATAGTCATTACCGAGCTTTTAATGCACCAGAAACGGAAACACGGTAAATTTTGCTATATTCTGTAAGTTTCGAATATATTTTTTTTCTCGCTGCGCACGTAATATTTCTTTGCAAAAAGGGATCAGACGGTTGATGACTGAACATTATTAAAAGACATTTTCGTAAACCATAAAACGATGATGAAGTTTTAAACAGAGTAACACATTTACGTAGTCGGTCATCGAGGAATTTCAGTGAGCTTAAATGGGTCTGAAACCAAGCAAGCGGTTAATTTGCACAAAAGAAAAACTATCAAACTATTTTCTCATTTACGTGATATATTCGCAAGATTAAAATCCTAACGTGATTAAGTTGTGTTTTTTAATCAAGTGAATATCCGTAGCCAAGGCAGCACTGGTTTCATGGAAAGTTCATTTGGAAAAATCACCCTATTCTGTCATTAGTCAATCGATTGGCGAAGAAAAAAAGTTGCAGACGGAATTTCGGCAGAGAGGTATGTCCATGACAGATGGACAGACTGGAAGGTCCTCTAAGGTGACTAATGAGAAATAACCCCCAGGCTCTTACTTTCTTTTTGGACATCTTGGCAAATCGCCAAGGCTGTCCTTTGGATGGATAAATCACGTACTTCAACTTCTCGATCGAGTGAGCACGGATACAGTTACATTTTATTTGACTCTCTCGATTTGAAGCAATTTGAAAAAAGATCAATAATTTCATTTTTAAACAAAGCTTCGACTTTAGTATGGAATTTTTCATTCTTATACGCATTCATCAAATATTTGGGAAAGGAATTAAGATTCTTCTTGTAGTAAGAATACAAATAAGAAGTGAATATTACAGAGAAAGTGTATGATATAATCCTTTTTATTTTGCTTCTTGATAAAAATAAATACTAATAATTATTAGTTTAATATTTTATTTTAGTTTGAGTAAGCACTAAAGAAGATGAAATTTTATTACGTGAAATGTTTGAAACATATTATTCTTAATTTTCCCTACGAATTTTTTAAAGGAAATAATAATGTAATTTTACAGGGAATATAAAACAAGAAGCACTTGTCACCAAGAAATTTTTTTGACACAATACTTTGGCTTCAAAAGGAAAGTTTCCCAATATTTTAGTTTTGTCCAATGTTTAGGAAAAAAACTATTACTCTCATTATGCAAAGAATAAATATCGAAACAAAAATAATTTAGTTAAATTTATATTAAGCCCATAAAAATGCATCATATAAAAACAAATTTCTTGTTTTTTCATTAAAAAAAAGATTAATTATGTGAGACATTCATAATATTTTGCTCTCTTTCCTGTTGTATGATGCACTCAGTGATGAAAATAAAAAATATAAATTCCTAATCCCAAAGTTAAGTTTTCAGATTTTGAAGAACGTGCTCTTGATTCTCATTGGTTGTGGGTCTAGTTGGTGCAGGATAAAATTGTTTTTATTTAACCATGCTCGGAGAAATCAGTCGATAAATGATTTTTTCACAGACAACAGTTTGAATATTTTTTAATGGTTATTTAACTGTTTTGGTTGACTATGTTAAATACGAATTAAATAAATTGTTATTTAACCATTTTTCAAATAAAAATTTGCAACAGTGCATGAAGCTTCAATTTCTTATGAAGTTTTCAAAAAAAATTATTTCTTATATTTTGTATCAGTAGCTGGGAATGTTTGAAATGATGACATAATTGTTCAGTAAATAAAATAAAATAAAAATTATGATGAATTAATAAAAATGTTAAATAAAAAAACAAATTAAACGAATAAACAAAGAGAATTAAACAAAATTTAGTTGGTTCAATAATTAAATATTAAATATTTAGGAGTAACTAAGTAAAATTTTAATTAAATTATAAAAAAAATAATTTCAATATGATTATGGTAAATAAAAATAACAGTTCATTTGAAATGATATTTTTTTATATTTAATATTCACTTACTTTCATTGAATCATTTAAATTTCATTGTTATTTAATAGTTGAGTATTGATTTTAACTATTACATCCCTACTGATAATCAATCTACTTTAATTCTATTCATTTATTGTAACATGATATTATTTTTCAATATTTATCATTACGCATTTTTTTTTTAATTTTAAATTTTCCTTTTTATGCTTGATTTATATACATTTATAATAAAAAAACTTTTTCTTAGGAACCAAATTAAATTTTTCATTATTCATTACCATACATTTTTGACTTGGAATTATTGTAAGTTACACAATATTAACAATATTTTTTAAAGAAGACATACTTTAGCCCTGATCAAATAATATAACAACAACATTGGTATATACACCGAAGAGCCATTACATTATGACCTCCCTGCTAATAACATGTAGGACCACCTTCAGCCCTCAAAACTGCTAGCACCCGCGGTGGCATTGATTACACAAGGTGGTGATAGGTAGTCTGAGGTATCTGGAACCAAGCGCTCAACAACTGGTCCTGCAATTCCCTCACATTGCGAGGGGGTAGCGCGGCAGCACGAATTTGGCCTAGACATGACTTGAAAGTCACTGGAATGTTCCTCGAACCAATTCATGACGATCCGACCCTTATGACATGGTGCATTATCCTGTTGGTAAACACCATCCCCCGAAGGAAAAACTGTTGCCATGAATGGGTGAATCTGGTCTGCAGCTATGTTCAAGTAGCTTACAGACGGATTGTTCTATGAAGATTATAGGTTCTAATGTGCCCCATGAAAACATTGTTCCTGGGCGAGAACCATGAAAACCTGGGCGAGCCCATTGTTATAGGTGGAGGGTGGTCATAATGTAATGGCTCTTCGGTGTATGAAGCGTAAATAACTTATTCAATGGATGAATGAGTTTGAGTGAAGTATAATCTTTTTCCACTTCAGGTGTTTAGATTTCAATTACACCCTTTAAATTGTACTATGAAGCTCTTTTTGGTGTTTACTTAAAATAACGAGTTTTTTTGAAGAATTTTTTTATGTTGTTTAACATCAAATTCGAAGAGTTATTACACTAAAGTTTTAACAGTGAACAAAATAACACACAATACTGAAAAAACACTAAAAATAGAGATATTCTGTGTTGTAACGCTTTCCTGCACGCGCCTCATAATCATTCACAGCAGCTGTTTAAATCAATTTAAATTTAAAATAATACAAATAAATAAGCAATACCAGAGCCTATTTAGTTTGAATTAAATTGAGAGGCTAAAATTTTGTAAACAGCTTTTTCTGAAAAAATATTGACAAATATGTTTTATCCCAAAAAACCAATATGCATTTTTCAATAAAATATTGCTTGATTGGCAAACCTCTAAAAATATTTTCTACGATTTGTTTTGCACGTAAGAGCATGTTTTTGAATCTGAAGAGAATTACAATGCATATTTAAAATCTTACAAATTTCTTAATCAGAAAGTTATCGAAAACTGTTTGGGATACAAGTTATTAAAAGGGTATAATATGATCAAAATATTAAGTGTTCTTTCACTAATAGAAACTATTCATTCACTTGGTTATTTTACTACCTGTTATTTAAATCCTCAAAACCTTAAACAATATTTTATATGTATACTTTATGTACCCGCGTTTTGTTTACATAACTTGAATTTTATAACTAATATGTTAAAACTGCCATTTCGTAAACATTTCGAAAAAAATACATGGTAGTTCATTCATTGGTCGGTTTGCCCTATAACGATATTTTCTCAGTGAATTTGAATTTCTGAATCCCTCTATAATGCAAGTTAATTCCTTTAACACCTGATTTTATTAAACGAAGTTTCAATTTTAACAGAAATATATTGTTCAATTCACATTAATACTAATGTCGCAGTTGATTTGTAATTACTCAAGTTTCAATTAACTTTTCTGATATAACAGTTTTGTGATGATTTAATCAGTAATAAAGGCATACAAAGAAGCAAAATAATTCTAAATTAAAATGCAAATAAACATCAAATGATAAAATAGAATGACCAAATATCAATTAAGGTAGAGTTTTATGTAATATTTACTATATTATCGATAATATTTAATGGTGAGACAAGATAGACAAGCCAAATAGCATTCTGTCAATACAAGCTATGAAAATCTAAATAGAAATTATTAACAACTTTGAGTTAATAAATAAACATATTTAAAGGAAAAAATAGATTGAGCACCAAACTGAAGCAGACCAATAAATTAAATCGACGAATGAAGCGGGATTTGAACCCGGGATCTTCCTCGTGAGAGGCCAACTCCTTGACCACCATACGTCCAGATGACTTTTGTCATCAGTATAGTTTCGATCATCTAGTCTTCATTCTAGCTTTGTCATTCTAATTAAGAATCTTCCACGATGCACTGCGATGTGGCTCCGTGTTTAGTAAATAGTTTTGTCACATATTTGGAAGTTCACGTTTCCTCACAAATCACGCGATTTGATGAAGAAATGAATCTCAATATTAAAGAAATACAGCTCAAGAATTTCAGAATCGTCAAAAGTGCGAGTTTTGTTTCTGAGAGTGCACTTTAGTATTTATTATATATAGTTGGTTAGTTCTAATGCCACTTGACACATGGACTAGCATGCTTGGTGAAACCAAGCAAATTTAAGGCAGCGTGTGCGTTTCTTGTTTTTCAGTGGCGCCATCTATGGCTAGGAATTCGACTTCTGCCACACCCAAACTTTGCACCCGCTTATAAGGCGGACCCTTTCATACATCCATTCATCCCTTCACAGATCGTAATTTTGATCTGAATTAGAGAACGATCGAACTCCAATCCTGTAACCCCAGAGGTATTGATTTGTTATGGGAACATGGAGGACTTTAGCGACTCGACAGATTTAACATGCATCAGCCACCATTTACTGCACGAGGAGTCTTCGGCCGGCGGGGTTCGAACCCACGAACTCTCGGACATGGGCCCAGCTCCCTACCGAGCTGGCTATCCCGGCCTTATATATAGTGCACCGTATAATATTATATTTCTTTAAATACAAAGAGCCTTATAATGCTTAATATAATAAGCTCAATACTATTATGTACGTCTTCAAAAATTAAGATTTGGAACGAATTTCTGCAAGACGTCTAAAATATTTTAAAGATATGTATAAACATATAAAGCGCCAGCAGGTAAAATGAAGCGAACAAAAATCATTTACTATAACAAGCGACCAAGTATTTACTATAAATAGTGAGACATATAATATTTTGTTTCGTATGAAGACATCATTTCAAAGATTCCCTCATTTCTCTTTCGTTTTGAGCTCTGAATGGTCTGCCGTTGAAGCAAAGGGATGCAAACGCTAGAGAGATGCATTCTGGCGTGAGACATTAATCTTCGACTTCTACAAAGAAGATAAAAGTCACTTATGACACTTTCTACTCTTCATTCTTTTACTAGTTATGCCAGAGTTTCGTGACTTAAGAGCTTTGTACTGTTTCTATGCTGAACAGATTTTTAGAAATACAAAAGCGTAGCAAATACTTTAATTTCTTTATTTTAAATAATTAAATATTAAAGTTAGTTTCATTAAAATCTTTTTTTTATACATTTATTTCCGTGGCTTTGTGAGTGGGATTACAATGAAAATTCTGACACTTTTTAGAACAATTAGAATTTTTATATCTCTACTAATACTTTTTTTCAAGAGTTATAGAATTACAAAAGTGTAGCAGTCACGTAAATGATATTTTTTTCAAAAAAACAATTAACTGCAAAAGTTAGTTTTTTTTCTTTGTCTGAGGGGGTGGGATCTTACAATAAAAATTTTGACACTTTTCGGGTCAACTAGAATTTTGAAATATCCACTAATACTCAAACGAAATACTTTGAATACTTTGTTCAAGTTGAACTAATTTTTGGAATAACGAAAGTGTAGCAATTACTTAAATTACATCTTTTAAAATTAATTAACAACTAAAGTTAGCTTTACAACTACCTTTTTTTTAAAAATTTATTCCCCTGGCTTTGGGGGTGGGATCTAATAAAGAAAATTTTGACCCTTTTTTGACCTACTAGAAATTCTCTAATACTTTTTTCAAGTTTGACAAGTTTGAATTACGAAAGTGTAACAATTACTTATATTAAATGTTTTTAAAATTAATTAACTACAAAAGATAACTTTATGACTGAATTTTTTTAAAATTTATTTTCTTGTCTATGGGGAGTGGGATCTTATACTGAAACAAATATGGTCGATGCTGCCTGAATATTATAACATTTATCACTTTTTTGGTTTTATGCTAACACCAAAAAGCATGGTATTTTTTTCCGGAGTGCTTTGGTAATGATTTTGGTAAAATTAACCATAAATATAGTTTTATAAAACGTGATAAAATTTGGTAAATGTGGAAAAATGCCGTAATTTTATCATGATGCCTTAAAGCATGGCGTACTAACTACTTTTTCGGTTAACTTTTCTTTTCCGTTTTACATTTTTTGCTAAATAAGTGGCAATAAGAACTTAATTTGAGAAAGTAAACTATTACCACATGAATGTAAAAACTTACCAATTTAATGATTTAAATATCATATATTTTGATTTTATTAACCAGAATCAGTTCTATTGTTTGCCTGAAATGTCGGTCATTTCACCATAATTTTTTTTCTCTGTGTATAATGAAACTTTTGATACTTTTCAGACCAACTAGAATTTTTAGATCTTTACTAATACTTCTAATGCTGCTTTCAAGTTGCGCTGATTTTTAGAATTATTAAAATGTAACAATTACTTAAATTATATCTTTTAAAAATAATTAACTACTGAAGTTAGTTTTATCACTTTTTTCAAAAATTTATTTATGTCTCTGTCGGAGTGAGATCTTGCAAGCGAAATGTTTGACTATTTTATTACTAATTAGAGTTTTCAAATGTCCACAAATTCTATATTTGATGACCATACCAATATTAATAGTTAATTGATCACTACAATTTAATATTATCAATGAGGAAATCAGACTTTTAAACTCATTTTGAGTATTTTAATCAAAACATATAAAATCTTACATTAAAAAAATAAATTGCAGAATTATACAAGTTGATAAAAAACTAACAAGAATAAAATTTTTAAGTGGTAAATAGAATAAGATTGTAAGGTACGATTTGATGTAAAGTTAAGTATGTGGTATAATTTGAGAAAATTCTGAATTTCTTCTACTTGAATGAGATAAAGTATTTTATAAAGAATAAAAGAATATGGATATAATATGCATATTGCAAAAATATTTTTCCTGAATAGTTTTAAAATTTTTAAATATTATGCTTGAAAAAAACTATCCAAATGGTAGTATTGTTTTAATAAATTGAAAGAAATTAAACAGCGAACTTATTTTTGTGAGTAAATGAGTGTTCACATAAAAAATGTTTTAGATTTTCAAATTTTTAGATTCTAAATTTTTAATTTTTAAATTTTAATTTCTTAATTTTTTAACTTTGTAATTTTTAATTTTTAATTTTTTTAATTTTTTAATTTTTTAATTTTTGATTTTTAATTTTTAAATTTAAAATTCTTTAATTAACTTTTTTAATTTTTAAAATAGTGTTTACGAAAACTTGGTGTTGAAAAACATTTCGGCGAAGAATGTTGCAGAGAATTGCGAAAACGTTAAACAAAGGAAATGGATTATTTACAAAAAAATTATTTATTAAGTATCCGCTAAAATATACCTTAATAAACGAAAATGGAAAATTTACATTGAAATATGTTATACGTCAAAATTTCCCTAATATTTCCACTTCTCTTTCAATTACAGGCATAATTATCGTTAGTCATCATCTTAGCGATTCTGAATTTCAGAAAGAATCCGTGTCAAAGTAAACAAAACATTAATCTTAACATTGAAATTTTTGATCAAATTATCAGATTGATTTAATTTAAATCAGTTCCATGATTCTAGTTTAAATAACCGTACTGTGTGGTAATGATATTTCTAGTAAAAAAAACGACAGAATTCTGATTAATAAAACCAAAATATGCGGGTTTAAAAAATTCATTAGGTAATTTTTCAGTTAATATACTAACGGTTTTCCGGAAATTCTGGTTTCCTAAGGAATCATGATCAAGTTAACCAAATTTTATCACATATTATAAAGCGATGTATTTTTGGTAATAGAAAAACATTACTAAAACGCTTCGACAAAAATTGCCGAAATTTTTGGTGTTCCCTTATTTTCAGAAACACGTTAATTTTTATATTTTGGTTATTTTGACCGAAGCATACTTTTTTTTAGCTGTGTGCAAATATTGCAATAAAATAAGGGCAAGTATCTGTGCAATGTAATTAAGTTTTTATACATAATTTCTCGTTTCCCATATTCAAGTTCGAAATGCTTCTTTACATTTTCAAACTGAAGTGCTTATCATCTTTTAATATTTATAAAACCAGAATTTTAAAGCGTTAGAAGATTTATGTTCTTTTAATATTTATTTCGACAAACTTTGCTTTGCTTGAATCATAAATTTTCTGGCTTGTTAGAAGTCATTTACATAAAAATAAATAGTTCAAGAAATAGAAAATATTTTATGTATTGTTTCGCGAACAACTTACTCCGTTCCACTAACGTCATCTTCAATCACAGTAATATCAGTAAAATTTCCTTGAAACTAGTTTTCTTTGGCTTAAAGCCTCTTTCTCGCCAAAAGTAGACAGAGATAAATAATGGTTATTAATTTCGCCAACCTCGAACATTGGTGAGAGTAAATTTAATGCTCTCCACTTACGTAATTTGAGTGGATTCATAATCCAGGCTTTTCATCAAGATGCAAGTTCCGGTGCTTGATTTTATATTTGTAGTAAACTAAACCTCGAGTGGAATGGAGTAAATGAAACTAAGACCTTTTCTTTGATCTTTTACAGTGGTAAGTTTGGAGTAAATGACTAAATATTACACCTAAGATAATGCCTGAACTGTTTCGTTCTGGAGTATGTGATACAGCAATTAAGATTAGTTTATTCAAATTTGGACAACTTCGATTTTATGTATTTTTATATTAAATAATTTATAAAATTCACATTATGTATGACAAAGTTGTAAATATTTATATTTTGAGATAACTATTTGTTATATATAAATGTTGAGTTTTGATTTTGAAAAAATTGTAGAGGAGAGTTGCTTAAAATGTAACAATTTTCACATTTTAGTTTTTATCAATCAAAAATCATTACATTTTAAATATTTTAATGATAGCACATAGTTATTCAGCTACTTTTTTTTTTGGTAAAAATATTTTTGCGGTAAGTTCGGCAAGTAGTACGATTTAGGAAACCAGTTGCCAAATTCGTATCACCAGCTCCCTAAATCGTACTGACCTAGAAAATTAGAGCAAAAACGACTATACAAATGTATAGTGAATAAGTAATCCGAAACAACCCTAGCAACAATTTTACCATGGCACCAGTTGGGCTCAAAATTGGCTCAATATGGATCCTATATGAACATGCACCGAGGGACCAATAATGGATGTCCAGATTTTTCAATATTGTTCCTATTTTGGGTCAATATCGGCCTATATACAGCCAATATAGGGCTTAAATTGACTGAATAATAACAATAAGATATAGGGTGAATCAGACAAATTTAGATAGGACCGATATTGATTGTAAAGTTGCTGTAAAATATCGGATGAATGGGACGATTCTATATGGGGGCCAATATCGGAAAACAAAGGCCGTTTAAACCCTTATTTAACCAAGATTCAGTGAGAACCCAAGTTAATTTGCTGCTAGGAAAGTATTTAGTATCATAATGTAAAATACAGTACTACATTTTATGGACTGTTATGAGTTCAGTAAATGACATTACAATTAAAAAAAACTGCCATACAACATGGCAGTTTGTTACTAGAAAGCTCAATTATGACTTTTATTTGGAATTAAAAGTATAATTAATTATAAACTTATAATGCAAATCATTACATTCAATATTGGATAGGTTTCTGGTTTAGTGATGTTTTGAGTACAATGTAAAAAACTTTTTTTTTTTAATTTTGTCCGACACATTTCTTATGAACCCAAGTTCAATATTGCAAAGATTGCACCATATTTTCAACTGAATGAATCTTACACACAAAGCAAACCATTAGCCAAATCTTGAGAATGGGTGCCCATTTTTGAGTGCTTGAAACATGTTGACTTTTAGTTCCATCTGCATATTTTTGAAGCCAATGACGTTTTTTTAAATCGAGCAATATCTTATCGGTTCAGTTTCTTGAGATTATTTATTGAATACATCTAACGTGTTTCGATTCCATGCTGCGAGGAACTGTTTTTTGTAGATTTCAGTTTATTTCTTTCGATTTTGTAACACTGAATTCAGGCATTTTTGATCTTACTTCTTTAATTTTACATTCAACTCCAGCTCCTTAAATTTTTCTTTGGCGAGTTTAAGTTCAATCGATATCGATAATCGATTTTTATAACGGCTGCTTGTTATTTTTATAAGGGTTTCAGCTCTTTGTGAATTAGAACTTTTTTCCTTTTTGGTATTGGAATCAAGGAAATTGATTTTATTGAAACCTTCGGTGCATAGGAAGGCATTGATTCTGTTAAATTCCACCAGACGTATGATACTTGCATCGACAGGAAGCTTGTCACTTGGATCCAACTGATTCGTCTCGATGTATACAATTTCAGCTAGTTGAAAGTCAGTTTCATTGAAAATTGGTGGATCAAAATACTTAAATCCTTGAACAGAATTTTCAATTGTCGCTGCCCTATTGTAAGCCTATGTCACTGGATTCAATTTTTGGTACTATGTGATAATCAGGCCAGGATAACTTGGCAATCATTTTCAACCACTTAAATAAAGAGCAGTTTAAGGGGCTTGAAAAATGACCCTTCCAGATATCGGAGTATATACGCCGTGTGCCCTGAGAGTACAGCATTCTTAGCCCACTCCAAAGCGTCTAGATTTTCTGAATTAGGTTAATAAGCATCCAGAATAAATAGAATTTGTATTACACGGGAACAGGTAGGCAAACTTGCATGTCATTAAATGAGTAATCAAAAGTGATACTTGATTTAGTGAATTTCAATGGTGTGCGAATTGTGTGACTCTTCTTATTGCTCACTAAATTGTTGAAATAAATTAAACTGATACTAAAAGATATTAAAATTATATGACAGTTGGACCTTGGAATAGGCTTCTAAATCGTACCAGTACAATTTAGTCAATTACGTCAGTTATTAAACAAAGCGTTACTCCTAGCTTTAAGCAATTGTTAGCTACATAAGAAACAGAAGGAACATAACAGAATAAGTTGTTTAACAATTATCTGATGCATTTAATAATTTGCACACAACATTAGATCTGATATATCCTTACACAGGATGTTTGAAAATTACATTGAAAACTTGTAAAATCATAAAAACGTAACGCATGGTGTAAGCAATGACTTGATTCCTCTGCCTGGATCCACAGGAAAAAAGCTTCCAATTATATCCGCAAGGGCATTCTACCGTCACTACGTTCTTAAAAATCAAAGGCGGTTTGATTTAGGAAAAGTACGATTTAGACAACTTTCCTCTGCATTTCCACGAATAAAAAGGAAATAAAAAAATAGCTACAAAAAATTAAAAAATAAAATGAAAAGGAGATAGGTAAATAAAAATTCTTGAATGTGTAGAAGATAAATAAATGTGCAGTAGTTATAGAGGGTACAATGGTTTTTTACATTATAAGCAGTAAAAAATTCCGAATAAAACTATGACAAAAAGTATTGGCATCCTGAGTGCAGCATTTGTAAAAAATATTTTTACCGTTAAATTTTATACCTTAGATTTTACAGTAATATTTATTTAATTACAGTGATTTAGTAACTTTACAGTAATTATTGATCTGATTTTACGGTAAAAACTAATGACATTTTGAGTGTCGGTAATTTGATAGATAAGTGCCGGCTAGAGAAAAATAATGGTTATTAATTTCACCAAACATTGATGAGAGTAAATTTAATTCTTTCCACTTTAGGTCATTTGTGTGAATTCATAATCAAGGCTTTTTTTTAAACAAGATTCAAGTTACGGTGCTTGATATTATATTTGTTGCAAACTAATCCTCGAGTGAAATGGAGTAAATGCAAACAAGACCCTTTCTTTGATCTTTTATGGTGGTAATTTTAGATTAAATGCCTAAATATTACACTTAAGATAATGTCTGGACTGTTTCATTCTGGTGTATGTGATACAGTATTTAAGATACATTAATTCAAAATAAAACAGCCTCGGTTCATGTATTTTTATAGCAACTAATACATACATTTTATAATGTGATATTTCAATATCTGAATTTGATTCTAAAAAAATGCACGTTTGCATAGGTAAAAAGTAAAAATAAAATAAACTACAAAAAATTAATAAATAAAATGAGAGATAAGTATTAAAAAAATTCTTAATGATAAGATGATGAATAAGAATACAGTAGTTAGCCCCTCTCTGGATTTCCGGCTCAAATTGCGGTTTAAAGTACTGGTACAGTCGGCAAAAAAAAAAAGATATCACCCTGAATAATTTTCGTTCTAATGATCGGATTTTCACGAACTAAGTGTTAATCTTAATGGTTCCTGGGGGTGACCTCAAATATGCTAATTAATTAGTGCTAACTATTAATTAAGTTACGAAATCAGACACAAAAACGTACTTTCTCTGAATAAACATATATTTTTTCTTACATATTTGGATTCTTAACCTTCAAAATATAGGGGGTAGCCGCAATCTG
>NC_092213.1:64947945-64954173 GCF_043381705.1 Parasteatoda tepidariorum
ATGTTTATTCAGAGAAAGTACGTTTTTGTGTCTGATTTCGTAACTTAATTAATAGTTAGCACTAATTAATTAGCATATTTGAGGTCACCCCCAGGAACCATTAAGATTGACACTTAGTTCGTGAAAATCGGATCATTAGAACGAAAGTTATTCAGGGTGATATCTTTTTTTTTTTGCGGACTGTACACTGACCGCACTTTCCAGAATTTTTTTTTTTACCTTAAAATTTTAAACAGTAAATATTATAGTAATATTTATTAAATTGCAGTGATTTCATGACTTTAAATATTACTGAAAAAATTACTCTTAATGAGATTTTGTTGATCCCTAAAGGTTTTTGGTGAAAATAGATTTTATAGTTTATTTTCTATAGGTAACTTAGATACTTTTTCAATTTCTCCAACATCAAATATTAGTAAGAGTAAATATAATGCTTCCTATTTAGGAAATTCGAACGAAATCATAATAACAAGGGGACAGGTTATGATTTTCATTCTTAAAATATTCGTTAATTTCTTAAAATATAATAACGATTCATTTTATTTTTAATTTGAAATTAAAGTTATACCAAACATTGGTAAACTGTACTAGTATATTTTATTGATGATTAGAAAAATATTTAAGTTGAAACTGAAATTTCATTTTCAGTCAAATTTAGATACATAATCGTTTAAGTATAAATATAAAAGTAGGTTATTTCTTTCAAGGAAAGAAAATTAAGTCTCAGTTGTGATAACTAAAGTTGTCTTGAATTAATGAAATGAAAAGATAGGTATCCAAAATGCATAAAAAAGATAGTAATGATAAAGAATCTTCAATAGTTAGAATGTAAAAAATATCCATTTAAAAAAATAGAAAAACCAAAGTTAAAGAAAGCTATTTAAATTGACAACTAAATAAATTCATACAATTGTATTTACTAAATTTTTAATACTTGAAATTAATTTTTAATATTCAAATTTAATACTTAAAATTAGGAACCGTATTTACATTACTATGGCATAAATCAATTCAAATTATTTATTGGTTAAATAGCTTAAAACCCTACCGCAATGAAGAACAGTAATAATTTTAAAGTTCTTTTCCTCACTGTAAAAGCAAACTTCTTAAAAACTGAAAATGTGGACATTTTTAAAGCTATGTTTAATCATAAATCAAAAATTGACAAAAAGGAAAATTGACAAGCATCACAAAACTGAAAGAAAACTTGGCCGGAGGCCTGGTTTTTTTTCTTTGCAGATAACATACAATGTTTTGATCATTTGTCGTAAGTTTCACTCAATAGATTTTTTGATTGCAAGCATTAAATAATTCTATGCCAACACATATTTTTAGACACCAAACTGACAAATATATTTATATGCAAATTTTAAATCAACCCTGCAAAAATATGCATATTTTGTAGACAATATTTTGAGGCAATGTGAATTGGAAAAGATATGTCATCTGAAGACGATATAAAATGTCAGATCTTCGAATGTTTAAAACTTGTTTTATTTTTTAAATATTGAAGAAAAGTTCTAAAATCCTAAAGTACTCCACTCAAGATGCCAGAATCAGATACTCTCTGGAATCACAGCTAACAATGCAGATTGTTTCAGAGTCTAAAGATTACTTGTCATCTGAATTATCTTTTTATTATTAAAAAGCAAACTACATTTCAGAATTTTCAGAATTTATTATTAAAAAACAAACTACATTTCAGAAGAATGTTTCAGAATCTGAAGATTACTTGTCATAAGAATTATCTTTTTATTATTAAAAAACAAACATTTCAGAATTTTCAGAATTTCTTAATACGAAAACAAACTACATTTCAGAAGAACGTTTCAGAATCGGAAGATTACTTGTCATCTTAGTTATCTCTTCATTATTAAAAAATTAAGGCATGGCAGACTCCTTTTTGAAACATCTAGCAATTGATAATACTCTACTTGTTTCTAATAAAAATTAGAAACTGAATTGGTAGCACGCAGCAAAGAACAAAAAGTCCAGCATTACTTTCAGCTACTTGATTACAAACTTAACTGTTAGGGCTTCATTCCATTTTTTTAATATATTTGTATTAAATTAAACTATAGTTTAAACATTATACAGTTTTTATGTATATTTCTTATGTTTTCAAATTTTGCTTCTTGCAGGTTAGTTTAAGCTGAATTATTACTGTAATCTTTGTATGACAGACAAACTTGGATTTATAAGGATAGTACTGTAGATTTACTTCGTAAATTGCGCTACTAGGGTGCAAAACTGATTGATTATATTCTTATTAATATTATTGTAAAATTTTACATCTTTGGTGACAATACACAATGTTTGCAGTCATCTCTGATTCCTTAATAATAATAATAATAATAAATTCAGTTTAAATTACGTCAAAATGTTTTAATAGTATTTCATTCATTATTTTAGAGACCTTTTTAATTGTTTGTCACTATTTACGTAATTATACGGTAACTAACTTAATCGTATTTATTACAAAAATCTGCTGTTTTTTAAAAATCTATTTCTTGATTAATGTACACAAAAACTTAAAATATTATAAAAGAATTACGGAATTTTTACTCAAATGAGAATAATTGTTGAATATTTAGAAGCCTTTAACGCATTATTGTTAATAGAAATGAAACAACTAGACTGTAGTATTCGTAAATAAAATATCATTAATAAAATATACAAACATCATATCAAGACAGTTATAGAACTGTTTCTAAAGAAAGGTAACGAAAGCATAATTAAAAACGCATACATTTGTGTAAATTAAAGTTGTCTCAATTCATTATTTTGTGTTTGCATGGTAATTGTTTTCTTCCTGATGTTTCAAACATGAATGTTTAATCATTACCAGCAACAGTATGACAAACCTAACAAGTAATGCATCTTTAATGTAATAATAATTTTCCCTCGAATGCAGCCTTTTAGTGGAACTAGAATTTGTATTTAAATGATTATTCAGACAGAAAATGCCAAAAACTGCAATGTAATTTTCTAATTCCCATCTGTTTCACTTTTAGGAACATTTTTCATTTAATATCATAAACTATGTAAATAGTATGTGTTTTATACCGTAATGAAAATTTACCTTCCTTCCATAAAATGATATCTGGAAAAAACTACTTCATTTTATTCCAATGGAATACGTTTTATATAGAAAATTAATTAAAAATCTATCAATAACTTTAAAAAAATTCGGTAGGTTAATTTTCACACATGAGGATATATATATATATNTATATATATTACTCAATTAAAAAAAACGCAAATTAATAAGAGATATTTTATTTCAAAGAGTGTAAAGCTCTAAAACACTTAAATTATTCTTAAACTAACTATTAACATTTATTTTCTTCCTAACGTAAGCTCCAGATTTATAATACAGTTTTAAAAATAAATGTAAGTGTAACTTAATCATGCTTGTGGCATAAGAAAAAACGCATTTTTAATAATCATTTTGTAACAAAAAATGCTGATTAAACAAAATACATTGCTTCGATTGTAAAATGCTTAAATGTGGGCACTAAATATTATACCGATGTTTTTTTCCATAATTTTATATTGCATAACCATCATAAAAAATATAACCTTTTGACGTAGATGAGACACCGGTGTACCTTTTATGCACTTCTTTTGACATCTTAATTGCAATCAAAATTATATGTTGATAATTTTTAATTCTTAAAAACAGTCTAATACTAACTCTAAAGAATCTGTTAGATTATCGGTTTTATATTTATGCAAAGATATTAAATTAAAAAATTATCAATAATTGATTTTGTGAATGAAAAAAATTTCAATGATGAATAACTGTTTCTCTTAAATCTAAATAACGGTATGCAAAAACAAATGTGAAAAGGAAGTGAGCCGTGATTGGAAGATTTTACTTTTAACGCAGAAAAGACACCCGTATTTCGTGTTGTAACTCAAAACTATAAATTATTAAAATGCTAAATATAATATTTTCCACTTATTTTGAGCTAAATTAATATAAAATAATGAAAAAAGTATGAAAAAAATATGTTTATCAAAAATTCTACTTTAAAGGGTTTTAAATAAACTGATAAATAACAAACGTAATAATGTGTTTTATAATTGATGCAGGTTAGAAAGTATTAATTTTTAATAATAACAATCTAAAAAAATGCGTTTCTCTAGAAATAAAATATATTTTATTGCAATGATTATTGGAAAGTTTAATTTGTGAAATAACTTATTGACATGACTGTTTTTTGCATTTTTTGTTATGTAAGCCTTAAAATTTTAGCACTAAAGTTAAACTTAGCTTAAATTACTATGTAACACATTATGAAATACATTTTTGAAATAAATTTATAAAAGATAAGGATTTCAAAGAAAGAAAACATATTAAACTGCTATGATTGTTAAGACTCATAAATACTTAAATTCATAAACTATTAAAACCAATTTTCTTCCTAATTTTTTTGTTATATAAGCTTTATAATAGATATTTCAATGTTTGTAATATTGAAAAATTATAGATCAGTATCGATTTTTTTTCATATATGTTTATGATAAGCTTTTTAATAAGTATTAGAAAAATTTCGAAACCCATTTTATGCATTTAAAAAAAAATAATTTATAACTGTTTTATCAAAAAACAATATTTTGCAAGCTTTTTAAGCTTTCAAATTCCAATAACAAAAAAAAACTTCTTTTTTTGGGAAATATAAATACGTTCCACAAGCATTAAATATTTTTATTAAAGAATACTTATCCATAAATATTTAAAACTTCCTTCAAGTTAACAAAGCCTTCTATTAAATTTTATCTCCTTTTTTCAGAAGTCATTTATTGGGTCATAATCTACGATGAATGCTTTATTTTTAGTTTAAAGGCCATTTGATTTAGATAGGAATTGTATACACTTTTATGGCGGTGATATTTAAAAGTATGTTTTTAATGATAAGCTTTAAACGTGAATGCATCTTAGAAATAAATTTAACATATTGAGGTAAAAATAGTTCAAAACAAATTTATCTATTTCATTATTAAAACAAGGGAAATTGGTGATGCAGAAGGTAAAATTATTTTGCACACGTTGAACAAAAATGTTTTTAGGTAAAATCTTCACAAATTTTAAACCATGTGTTTAACCTAGTATATAATAATTCAAGTATATATTATGTATCTAGTATATTATGGAATAATGAAAAATAATATTTTCTTCATTTGTTTAAATCAATTTTTCACTCTCATTGACTTATTTGATTGTTATTTTTATTATCCAATAACGAAAATAACGTCAGTATATTGGAATATGGCCTGAACAAACTTGCCTTATTATTATACTGCTTATTCTAGTTATTAATAATAATATATACCGAATATAAAAAACTGCTCTCCAAGCTTTCCTTTCTAAAAAAGAACAACGAAACTTGCAAAAAGAGATTATTTTCAATTAATATTAGTAAATTATTATCATACTAACTAAGAAGTCTCAACCATTCTTATATATGCATTATTTATTTTAAACGGTTGATTTAGCATTCTTGGTTTAAATTCATTGTTTGATTATGCGTATTTTGTTGCTATTCTTGCATTAAATGCGTTAATGGATGTAGTTGCACATTCCGTGTTAATCTTTAATTTGAAAATTTAAATAATTATGTGAAGTACACAATAATAAATTTGTGGTATAGACGCTCAAGCTCAGGGGATAGAGTGTCAGCCTCCCAATGATGTAACCAGATTCGAATCCCAACTGTGGCTGGTTAGTAAGAATTCGGCTCCCGGCTCTTACAGACTAAAGTACTGACGTAAAATATCCTCTGTGGTAGACGGATCATGGGGTAGAATCCCGTTTCAGTCTGGCTAACAGTGGGAGGTTTTCCTCTCAATGTAACACAAACGCAGGTTAGTTTCATCAAAAAATATTCTTTGAAGGTTAGTTTGTTCCTATGAATTATCCAGGAATTCTGACTTCTGGGTTAGGTTAGAAATTACAAGACTACGAAATTGAGCATTGATAGTCGCAAAGTTGGAATTGGGTTAAGTGTTCAACACCAGTTGTAAAATAAAATAAAATCAACTTGTGGTCACATGAATTATGACACAATAGAATGGAATCAATAGCCAGAAATACAATTAATGTCGGCTCTTTGCTTTATAAAAAACTATCCATTTTTATAACTTTAGTTCATGAATATTTAGTTTACAAGATATATATATATATATATATATATACGTTTATATAAAAATGATCATATTTGC
>NC_092213.1:64955013-64967869 GCF_043381705.1 Parasteatoda tepidariorum
GTCTGAACCCTATAAAAACTTGCATGACACCTTTTACACAACATATTAGAATAAAGATTGCATTCAGAAAGTCACAGAGTTTACCGTGAAATTTTACTACTTTATCATTCATAATTAATTTTAACAATAATGTTGGATGGCTTAAGAGGTTTGAAATGTTGGCATGATTTTCACGAACGTCATAATACTGATATTTTTTTTAAAATTTACTGAAGCATTTTGTTCATATTTTCGGCATATTTTCAACTAGTTTTAACCGTGTAAAAAATGTATTCGATTTTAAAAATTTAACCTGCATTTTATTTTAAAAATTTAACATGTTGGCATGTTTATTATAAACGTCATACCACTCAATATATTTTTTTATTTACGACAGCAAGTTGTTCATGCTGTTGGCATGCTTTGATATAGTCTGAACCCTATAAAAACTTGCATGACACCTTTTACACAACATATTAGAATAAAGATTGCATTCAGAAAGTCACAGAGTTTACCGTGAAATTTTACTACTTTATCATTCATAATTAATTTTAACAATGATGTTAGATGGTTTAAGAGGTTTGAGATGTTGGCATGATTTTCACAAGCGTCATAATACTGTTTTTTTTACTTGCTGCAGCGTTTTGTTCATACTGTCGGCATATTTTCAACTAGTTTCAACTCTATAAAAAATTCTGTTTTTTTAAATTAAAAATGTCAGCATAATTTTACGATTGAGTTTAAATTGATTAATCCTACAAATGCATTTATAAAGCAAAGTAAATAAACTAAAAATTATTTATGCAGTCTAGTATCAACTAATTGATATTGTAGATTTTATTGTATTTCTAAAAAGTAATACCCGGTTACTTCATTTACAGTAAAAGAAAAACATAGCACATGAAATCTATTCGTAATTGCAAATCAATATGTGCATATCAATGAAATTTAATTTTAGTGATTTTGACTGGTAAGTTTAAGCTTATTTAGAATCCTTGGCATTATTCTAAATGTTTCCTCGTAAATTTCTACAACCAATGGAAATTGTTTTTTTTTCTTTTCTAAATAGTTCATATTTTTGCGTTAAGAATGTGTAAGTATAAGTTAAACAATTACTTCATTCATGGCAAGACTATTAATTCATTACTGTGATTCAATATTAAACGAATAAGTTGAATCTCACAATTCTGAAAATTACTTTGAAACTAAATTTCTTTTTGATTCATACAAGCATGAGAGTTTGTTTTTTAATTATTACTACAAAAATTACGGTATAAAATTTTACGATAAAAATAAACATTGAAGTTTGCTAAAAAATGGACCACTCTGAATAACTCTTTATCTAATGATCGGACTTCCCGTTCTAGGACTTCATCGTTCACTTTAGGGACAGCAGATATGCTAATAAATTAGTACAGGCGATAGTGTAAGCTACGAAATCAGTCACGAAACGCACTTTTCGAATAATCATGCCTTTCTTTTTGACTGATTTGGATTTTTGATCCCGCAATCTGGGACATATGGTACCAATAATTTAGTCAAGAGATCATAAAAGCTGTCCAAAGTATGAACCCCATACTGTAACTTCTTTTGTGTATTTTGCCACATCTCGTGGACTTTCTAAGCGCATTGAAAAAATTTTGCACACTATTATAAAATTCGTTCATTTAAAAATAATTCCACGCGTAAAATAACTTTTCGCAAATATTTAATCTTATCTTTTCCTTTTATTTTGTAATCGTCGAAAAAACTTTTAATTGTTAGGTATGCACTTTTTTATATCGTTTTAAAAAGTGTAATTTTATAATTTTGCATGGTAATTTGAGTAAAACCGGTCAAATAGTTCCTAAAAATTCCTAAAAACTTACATGACATCATAAAAACTTACATGATAAATTTTTTAAATAAGTTATACAGAGAAATTATGTTTTTGTATCTGATTTCGTAGATTAAAATATCGTCTAAACTAGTTAATTAACATTTTTGAGGCCACCCTCTGAAACCATTAAGATTGAGCCCTAGAACGTAAAGATCAGTTCCTTAGATCAAAAGTTAATCAGAGGGGTTCGATTTTTTCCGTACTGTAGAAATAAATAAACTGTCTTACACTTTTACGAGCAACAGTTAGAGCATACTTTTTGTGTACCGAGACTACCAGTTGAAACTTCTGCTATGGAATGTATTTTTATAAAAAACAAAAAAACTCTTAACTTTAAAATTTTTTTAAACAAATGTGAAAAAATTACAGAAGAGCCAGAAACAAATACCTTGTATGTATTCAGATATCAAAAGTAATACATTGAAAATTAAGTATCGAAAACATAAGTGAATGGGAAGAATCATAAAACATTCAAAACAGAAAGAGAAAAATCGGGGTTTTATTTGCATTGGATTCAATAAATTCTATCAGTCCTAATGCACTTAAGCAATGCCAAATTTCAAATGAAGCTTATCGATTTTTTCTCCTTTTTTTCATAAAAAGCAATTAGAACTTACCCTATTAGTGAAACGAAGTAAAATCTCACATTTAAACAGCTTAACAAATTTAAAATGAAAAGCCTAATTAAATGGGTAAAAGAACTTGAAAAAAAAACTCGTAAGTGATCTTTAATCGAGCCAATATAACATTTTTTTAATTGCCAAAATAATTAAGAGAATTTTTTTTCCTTTTATTTTAGTTAAATTTTTATTAAAAATTAAAAAAGCGTTTAGGACTACTTAATGGAACTAATGTTTCAGTGAGTATGTGTATTTTTGACGTAAGAGAAAGAGGAAGAGTTAGGAATATTTTTTTATGAATTTGTCAAAACAGCTTAGTGATCATCATTTCTAAAATATCATGCCTTTTTTTTCATTAGTGGTTGCAATGTTTATGTTAGTTTTGAATGATGCATAAGATAACTGCGGCAGGTGATCTTTCGTAATCATTTTTTAAAAAAAAATGATTTTGTGTACGCAAGCACTGTAATATTAGTTAAGATGGGAAAAATCTTAAAATTTAGTATTTATCTTATTATTTCAGGTGAAACAGCTAATAAAACAGAAAATGGTTTTAATAAAATTGAAAAAAAAATTTCCCCCAAAAGCAAACATTCCTGAGTAAGAATTTTAAACGTTGGACATTTTCCTTAATGTTGAGGCCTAATAAATATTATTTTTCAATTAACAATTGAACGTAGTTCTCAATAATATAAAAAAACTGCTTCAAAGGTAATATACTAGAATTTAAGACTATTCTTTATATTTTTCTTATGAAAAAATTATGATTCGAATATTTATTAAAATTGGTTCTTTCGTATAACTAACAACTGTACTTTGACACATCTATATTAATATATATATCANATATATATATATCTGCTGTGAAATAATAAAATTCTAAGGGTTTAATTAATTTTTTTCACTTTATAAGAATTAATCTAATTCACTAAATAAATATACTAATATATATTATCAATTCACCCGTAGCGTTAAAACAGAAAGTTTAACATTGTTATGCCTGCAGTAACACAAAAACACACTATAAAAAATTCTTGATCAAATAATTTTAAATTAAATGGCGAAGCATCCTTAAAATACGTTTTTATCGTAAAACTGTATACCGTGATTTTCATAGTAATAATTATTTAATTACAGTGATCAATGATATTGTATTTAGGTTTACTGTAAATATTACTGAAAAAAATGTGATGTATTAGATTTTTTCTTCTGAAAAATTTTACTGTAATTTTCTCCAGTGTGATCGTACATTAGCCTCATAGAGTCATTTATCTGTTTAAGCAGGCTAGTTAAAAAGCAAGTTAAAAATAACTCTTACACTATGTCATGAGCATATTCATCTACAAGATAAGGGATTTTATCATTAAAAAGATGAATAAGAGTAGATTAATTATCAATTAAAAAGAAAGTAAGTACTTATTTTTCCACCATTAAAACTTTGTTTCTTTATTTACCATTGAATAATCAATTGTGTAGTCAGGCAATTGCAAATGAAAGTGGGGGGGGCAATTTTGCTAATTTGCTAAAATTTGCAAAGATGTTTAATTTGGTGACTTACAGAAATATTTCAATCGTTAACATTGCTAGTCTTTTTACTATAAAAAAAGACTTTGAATCAAATTGCAGTATAAAGTCCCAGCTGTCAGGGTAACAGTACTTTTGACTTAAAATTCGTACTTTCAACTTAAAATTTTATTGTAACATTTCACAGAAATAAAGATTGATTATACCATATTTTTTTTCAATAATATTTACTGTAAATTCTGAATAACTATATTTAAATGAATATTAACGTTGTAATTACAGTATAAAATTTATCGCTAAAAATGATTTTTGTCGAAGAATGGATTTTACGAACGCAGTATCAATATTCAAGTTACCATTCATTTCTATCGAACAATAATTACGTCATAATATCTTTCACAATATTATCATTCTATAAAATAATAATTAAAACTAATCGGTTTTTTGAAGAGGTATAAAAACTCATTTAAACAGGTTGATAATTATTGTAAGATGTTTTAAATGCGCTTTCAAAATATGAAACAGTTTAAAAATTTTACACATTTTCTTATTTTAATTTTTTTTTATAATGATTTTAAGCGTTGTAGTTGAATCTAGTTCCTCTCTTTCCATAAAAATATTTATGATCATAGTTCCAAAAAGCTAGTTTTTATTACTAGGTACATAAATGGCTTTTAAGAGATTAAATAACGCTTGACTAAGAGTTGCTTAACAGCCCTGAAAGATAAAATAATTCAAAACTAAAAGCTTATTCTCTTTAGTAGAATGAAAGCTTTTCGTTTTTAAAGAACTATTGTGAAAAAGAAATTTATTAAATTTTGGATTAGCACTTACTGACTAGTAAAGCTATTTCAATGTAAAAACAATTTGACACAGATTTTTTTAGAAAATTACTTATTATTGTTTTATTATTTTGTCCCTTAACTTAAAAATTGTATTTAAAATTATATAAAATTTATATCACATAATTGAGTTTGAGATTATACTTAGCCAGAATGAGTCATTCTACAACAAGAAAAAAAGGTATGGTTAAAACTACCAGAATTTCATAAAATTTACCGTGTTTTCTGGTTCTATGGAATCACCAGGAAGATCGGTAACAATTACCGAAGTGCTTTGGTAAAATTAACAATAAAATACGGTTTTATAATATGTAATAAAATTAGGCAAAAGTTGTAAAATTCGGTATTTTTTTCATGGTACCATGGATAATATTGAATAAACATTATTTAATTGGTAAAATTTACTTTTCAGTTTTGCATTTTTAATTAAATGCATGGTGATAAGAGCTATAATTGTGAAAGCAAGAATTTCATTTAAATCGGTGTTCATTTAAATCTGCTCATTTAAATCTGGTGTTTTAGAACAGCACTTGATGTAAAGTAGTAAACAACCATTTTGGGTTTTTTAGATAAAGAAAAAAATTTTTACTACGTAGAAAAATGCTGCATTCATATCTTTAAAGGAGATTACAGTTAGATTTTTATTCACTTTACCTTTCTTGTATTTGAAAACAAAGACAACAGTATTAATTATGTTCGCTATTTCTTATCTTCTAACAAATAATTGCACTTTTTTATAAACAGTTCTATAAATGAAGTGCTTGAGTCAACATAATAAGCCACAATTTCATATTGATCTGTGAGCGTAGTTGGCGAAAAGCACTACGATTTTCTTGTATGCAACAATAAATATTTTTTTTGCTTTGTGATGTTATCGAAGTGAAGCTCTGGAAACTTGTAAAGTAGCTATCTCGAAACAATACAAAGGAAACGTTTTATGTAAAAATACCTTTTTTGGCTTTTTTAGTGTAGCTTATATCTGTATTGCATCAATGTATTTTACATATTCTATACATTATATGTAATTCAACCATATAATATGCATGTTTTATGCGAGTATTTAATACTATACCAACGTCAAATATTACAAGAATGGCGTCCTATAAAAAAAGTATCCTAATTTTCTTTGAGTAGCTAAATATGAAGTCTAATTCTGTCTAATTCGTGCTTAATTGAAATTCTCTTAGATAAAGAAATACTGATTTGTGTGAACAGAGATTAATTTATTATTTCATATTGAGAGAAATTTTCAAATAATAACTAATTTTGCCCCATTAACAACCCTGTATTTATAACACGTTTTGTTATTTATCTGGAAACGGTTCTTAAAAATTGAAAGAAAATATATTGCATCACTGATTCTGTTACTAAATTTGTTTGTTTATAAATGCTTAAACTTTATTCTGTTAATAGAGTACAATAATAGTATACATATTTAACACAAGTGAAGGTAAATAGCGTAAGTGAAGCATTTTAAATAAGCATTTTAAATAATAATGTCTGTCATGTTTTAAAACGCTAAATCACTGAGAATAATGATTGCCTTCCAGTTCAAAAGCTTGAACGTGTAGTAAAAGTTTAATTTCTAACTTGTAATAGCGGTGACTAGTTTGTTTCATCCGTTTTGCGTATCTCAAACTTATTGAAATAGTTTAATAAAAAATTATTAATAATTTAATAACAATAATAGCCTATTCCTACCCAAAGACAATGATCTGCAGTTCTCTCATTGCAACATGTATAAAATATACATATTAATTTCATATTTTTTGTATATCAAATAATATTGCAATAAATATTTTTAGTCAACTCAAGCTTATATAGTTAAAAAGAAAACGTTTTTTGCTATATTTTTAAAAAAAAAATTTGTTACTGCTTATTTCCTTCACGAATATTGATTGTAATAATCTCTAATATAATAATTTTTGTTTCAAAACTGAATATTATATTAATTTTTTACAATATTGATAAATAATTCACCAAATTTATTTCGATACAAATATAGCTTTAAAACATATTTCACCTGGGTCAAAAAAATAAGGCAAACACATTGTCGATGTCCGTTTATATGATGAATTCAGAATAAATCAAAGATGCATTAATTGATTTTATATGGGTGCTTTTTACTTCAAAGTATAAATATTCTAACATTTCAATGTATCTGTTATATTTCCTAGATTAAATTTTAAATGGTAACGAGAGATAAATAATAGTCCCATTGATAAATAAACGAATAATATAGATGGCTATTAATGACATTAGTTGAAATTTACATAAGACATTAAAGGTCCCTTTCAGACATAAAAAGTTATTTTACTTCATGCGTTTTAACCTAAGGAGAATTATAGGTCCTGAAGCCTTTTGTTAAAGAACTAATTAAAATTTTTGAATGATTTCAATTTAATTTGATTAACTTAAATACGTTTCCTAGAGCATGGTTGCCGAATTTTAAACTTCAAATATGAAAATAGTAATAAAACTTTTTCAAATCTTAAAACCTTTCAAAAATTAAATTATTTTTTTTAATTAATACAATTAGTGTAATAATAAAACGAATCATAATTTTAAAAAATAACTATAAAATTTTATTTTACTAAGTATTCAAGACAATTTTGAAAAATAAATTAGAATATTAGACTTATTAATAAGTGACATCTTATTTGCTCCTATCTCTAAATATTTTTTATTTTTAAGGCTAGTTTTAAGTTTAAAAAATAAAAACGAACTAACAGCTTAAAGCTCAACTTGAGTTTCTCAACTTTCGAAAATAAAGCTTAAATGTTAAAAAAGGATTTTTAATAAAGATTGCTTTACACTTCTCATATGCGCTTTCATGTCACGTTTTTCATGTAACTTACAACTTTTATTTCTTGTTATTTCGAGTTAAAAATTTATAGTATTATAAGTTTTTTAATAAGAAGTCCAATAAAAAAAAGATAAAAAAGTAAACTCCTTTTATAATAAGACGAGTTTTTAGAGGAAGAATGTAATATATACAGTAGAACCTCCCTGTCGAAGAAATTTTATAATTATAAATGTTTAAATATTAAATTTGGAAAAATCCCATGAACACCGAAACGTAGGACCATTTTACATTATTACTGTTATAATTTCACAACTATTTGCAAGCTATCAGCAAGAAGTTATTGATTTTTAAGCTGAAATCCAACACATTTTAAATAAAATCAGGTCATGTAGCGGGAAATCCACCGTTTCGATCTGTTGTCTTTTTACACACCGTAGTTACATATAGAATAACAAACACTTGCGTTTTCTTTCTCTTTTTACAACCTATGAATACCTTTTTACTTATAAATATTATTTTTTTAAAATCTTACATAAATATATGTAATACTTAAAGCTCTTGTAAGTAGAGCCTGACCAACTGTTTTTTTTTACCGATTCAGGTATTTGTTCTCGAAGATTTCCAGATGTGATGAGTCAGCTGGTTCGACTTTACTTAAAGGAATGTACATGAATAAAGTGTCTGATCTATCGTTCTTTTATAAAGCGTAGTTATATATGAAATAGCATTTTCATCCTTTATAACTTATAAAAATATATGTAGAACTTAAAACTGTTGTAAGCAGAGCCTGAACAACTCTTCTTTACCGAAGGAAGTCTACCCTTTAAGTTATCCAGATGTGATGAGACAGTAGGTCAGACTGTACTTATAGGGATTTCAGTATATTAATAAAGTGTAGTACTTACCCTAAGGTTGTCATGGTCACAATTGTGTACCAAAAGGCCGACGGGATGGAGGTAAAGGTGGTATTCTCGACGTTTTTCTCCGCGTAGAACATGACGGTGGCAAAGATGATGATGGCCATGGCCAGGGAAAAAACAAGGAAGCCTAGCTCTGAGGCGCAACTCTTGAGCGTATATCCCAGGATACGTAGTCCCTGAGAATGCCTCGAAAACTTAAAGATCCGGAAGACCCGGAAGACGCGGAGGGTGACAAAGGCCCCTGAAACGTCGTCGTTGTCCTTTATGCCGAGTCCTATGTAATATGGCATGATCGCCACCACGTCGATGACACTCATGACGCTTCGCATATATAGGCAACGATCGGGAGCGGCGTATAGCCGCAGGAGGTACTCGGCAGTGAAGATCATGACGCAGGCCGTGTCCAAACAGAAGAAGGCCGCCTTGTACGTCTCGCCGCACGACATCGTGTCGCCGGTCGCTTCGTTCATGCTGCAGGGGAGGGTCTCGCATACGTTCGCGAACACCGAGACAGCAATAAAGAAACCAGTCACGTAGTAAAAGACCAGTGCCGCAGTGCTTGTGTGAGGGTTTTCAAACGCTCTCCACATGCGCTCTCGGATATTGGCGTGTGGCATGTTATCTGCCTCGTTGGCTTCGGACAGCCGGTCGTCCATTAGCCTTTCCGCGTTCTCCCTTTTCCTGTCACGGTAGTCCTCGTAGCAGCAATCTCCGATCACGTCCGGTATGATGCCGAAGAAGGCGAGTTCCTCATCGTACGACATTAGGCATTCATGCTTAGGGTAGTGTAGCTTGCCAGTCCTGTAATAGTTGAGGATGTGCCGGAAGATATCCGGGTCCCTGTCGAAGAAGTATTCCTTGCAGTCCTCGTCGTAGAAAAACTCGCGTTCGTTAGAACCGAGTAGTGTGTCCGGGTACTTTTCGACGGTATTCCGCCAAGTTTCAAATCGCCGTCCACTCACATTGATAACAAATTTTTCATCTTCTCTTTTCCGTTGTTCTTTGGTAACGGGCGGCGCGGGTAAGGGCTTGTTCGCGATGGGCACCCAGCCTATGGCCGCTGCCCTGGCGAAAGGCAGCCAGGCGGCCACAGACGCCATGTCTTCATTGAAGCATCGCTTTCCTGAGTCTGGGAGAGTGGGCGCCCCTGCACAGTTACGGGAGGCCGGGGCGTCGCCAAGAACTCTCGCCAAAGCGCCGTTTCTCACAGAAGGGAAGATTGAAATCTCCGCCGACGAGCTGAAGGGGTTGCATATTTCGCCGCTCTTTCTCGATAATCTATCCAATAATTTATGAAATAATCCATGCGATCAGTTCTATTTTCTTGACTTAAAAGTAGCTGTATACGTAATGTTTTCTCAAACCTTAATTATAGACAGTATAATTTTTTTAAACTTTATTTAATAGTATGCATTTACGCTTAAACTGAACCACTGTTATTTTTCACGTATTCTAAATCTAAAATCTTGCAAATTATGAAATTTCAAGGGGTTTGGAGTTCCGTTTATGAAAATTGTACAGTATTTCTTAACGTTGAATGATTAGCAAGTTTCAAGCAATTTGAAGAAAACTTAGTTTAATAGTAAAAGAGTTTGTTAGATGATTATAAATTTTTAAATTACTTAAAATATCTTAAATTGGAATAATTAGTGCTTTTATAGTTTCTAATTCGAAACAAAATGTTTATTACTATCAATTTCGTATGCTATTTTGATGAGACTATTTTTTTTAATATTACTAATTTATTTCTAACATTATTTTTAATTAAAAAACTTTTGTTGGCTTCATGAAGTTAAAATGAAGCTAAAATCTTTCATTTTTTAATTTTAAAAATAATTATATTTATATTTTTTAATATTAATTTTCTTTTTTCACAAGTCAAATATCAAATTATTTTCTTTATTCTTAAATATCAAAAAAATGCATTGGATAAAATATTTTATGTATCTTATTCTGCCATGTTTTATAATTTAGTTATGTACAATTTTATTTTACTGCTATATCTTTTCAAATTAGAAAAAAGTGGTGGCAAATTAAAAAAAACGGAGGCAAAAGTTCCAAGGATCATGATTCGTCTTGTGTGTCAATTTCAATTCATTAATATGCGTATTTATAATGTAAGTGTGTTAAACATATTCTCATAAAATGTTTCATTCGGGAATTTGCAATAAATATGTTTCTATTTCAAAATTCTCTTCGTGGAAAATTGTTCAGTATTGGACAAGAATTTCTATTATGTTGTTATAAAGTTTGATTTAATATTACATGTAATGCACAATTTAAAAGAGTTGAATTAAATAGTTGAAAAAAGTTGAAGTAAAATTTCATGCAATTCATTATACAATTTCATAATTTCTTCACTGTTTCGTGAATGAAACATTTTGTGGAATGGTTATGTAATAATTTAAGAACAGAAACTTATATATTAAAAACACATAATAATCGCTTGGTATTTCTGAATTTATTGTACCAAGTATGGGATTTGTTTATGAAAAACATCAATTTGTTAGCCTGAGTTTCTTTACAGTATTCTTAAATTGATGTTCCCAAATTTTCTTAAATTTTACTTAATCCGTTTTTCGATTTAGCATTTCCTTTATCTACCATAGTTAAAAGAAAATAAACAGAAATGGCGCCTTTTAACAATTCTAGGGACGTTACGGAAGAATGGAAACAAATAACTGTTATTCAAACGACAAAAAGAATATATTATCTAAGCTATTTTAACATAGAAAACTTTTAAGGGAGTTTTAAGGTGGATTGTCAAAAATTATAATTCTGACTTTTTTTTAAATTTATAAAACTATGAATAAAGGCAATTTTATGTATATATATTTGGTTACAAAATAAGTTTTGTTAAATATATGCGTAAATTTCATGTTTTGCGTGCAAGGCAAAAATTATAAATCTTCCTTTTACACTAAAATTCAATTGTACTATTCATTTGCCCATAATAACAAGCGTTTATATCCTGCTTCACTTAAAATTGATTTTAAAGTGTTTCAATTTCCTTTTCTTAAAAACTCTTTGGTAGAGAGTATTCTCAATGCTTTTTTTTATATAAATATACAGTAAATATCAGAACATTTCAGTTAATTGAACAATCAAAAAATCTTTTAAAAGAAACGTGGATAAATGAAGTTTGAATTATTCCATTTGTTAGTTAGTAAAAATATTTTTTTAGTTATCCTTGTGTTTATTAAAGCAGACAGGGGCTTTAGAGAACATTAAAGATTGAAGCGCCAGAAGCATAAATTATATTAAATCTCTTAGTTCAATAGCATTTTAAGGAGCACAAAACCTACATTCGTTTATATGAAAAACAATATAACTCAGAACACTTTTGATGTAAATACTGGATTTTCATTATTTAAGCTACAAATATCATAATTTAAAAGGCTTATGTAGATTTGGAAATTAATTAATTATAAATTGTAATTTATTTTTAAACTCGAGTCCGACACGTAATTTTTCGTTTTCTTATTGAACATGTTATTTCTGGATCTTTCAAGTTTTAATACTAAGGAGTAGAAAAAGTAAAAATAAAATATAGCAGATATTTCTTTACATTATTCACAAAATTCACAAAAACGAATACAATGAAACGCATAAATCTTAAGCAAGGAAAAAGACGCATAAACTGATTGCATTGATTAATATACAGGGTGTCCCAAAACGACCGCATAAACTCTTCACAGCTAGATTCCTCGTTGGGAGTACATAAAAACTGCCCAAAGAAGCGTTCCTGTACGATCCATAGTTCACGAGAAAAATAAGAAAAACAAAGTATGTACGATCGTTTTGGGACACCCTGTATTTAAAGAGCTCATTTTCGTTAGAGAACTACTGTAATCGTGTACAAAATATTGTAATAGTGTAAAATATCGTGTTTACCTTCACACTTTTCTACCCTTATTTGATGTTTAGACACCAACGAAGGTTCTTGTTTATTGAAGGGAAACTATATTACAATTTACGTAGTTTTATTTGTGCTTTATTCATGTTGTTTTTTACTTTATCTGCGTAGCACAAAGTATTAACCTTTTCCTTCCTTGAAAACATTGTATTGTAAAGTGTAAACATTACTGTCTTTTAAAATAAAATCGAAATATTATTACATATGATTAGAAAACTATATTGTAGCTATAACAAGTAAGAAACACTTTAACGACCTAAAGAATTATCACAATTAAATGGGTTATATCAGACAAATAAAGAATAAAATATTCAATTTCAGGTATAATTCTAATCTTTCATATCCCAGCAAAAACAAATCTGTAGGTCCA
>NC_092213.1:64968369-65009418 GCF_043381705.1 Parasteatoda tepidariorum
GCCAGAACTTATGTTTTTGCTGGGATTGTATAATCATATCTAAAAATTAATACATAGCTTCAAATTTTAATGATAACGAAAAAACTTTTATTTTATTTTACAAATTAAATACTTTGAACTCAGTCTTTGAATTAAGATATTTCCTATTAAAGAATGTTTTCAAATTTTATTTACATTATATTAAAGGCTAACCTTTGTTTCTGTGTAATTTTGGTTGCATGAATATTGCACGGGGAAAAAATTCTAGAAAAAGTACAGCATGGTATGGTAATGACGTTTCTATAAAAACCATCAAAATATTTGATATTTAAACCATTCATTTGGTAAGTTTTCCATTCATATGGAAACGGATTACCGGAAATTCTGGCTTTCAAAATTATTTCTTACTACCACACATTTAGTAAAAACTGCAAAACTGAGAAGTAAATTTCACCGAAAAATGGTTTGTAGACAATGCATGGTAACATTACAATGCAATGCATGATAAAATTGCCAAATTTTTTAAAATTTACCGACTTTCATCACATATTATAAAACTATATTTTATTGTTAATTTTACCTTCGTCAAAAATTTATGATTTTTTTATTTTTTCCACAGAGCCAGAAACACTATAAATTTTATCATATTTTGGTAGTTTTGATCATTCTTTTTTTCTAAGAGTGGTATGAGTAATATGTTTTATATGAGTACTTATTCAGAATATGTATTTTTTGTTCAAGAGAAAAAGTGTGAATAATATTTATATGAATCCTATTTACACTTCTTCTCTGCTTCAAAAGCAACTAACTTTTTTAAAAGTATGCGTTTCCTCAAAACTCTAAAAAATGCGTTTTCTTAAATACTCCAATAATAGACAGAGAAACATATTTTAGTATCATCAATCAACGAATTTGTCCCATAGAAAAAAAAACACGTGAAACTTTTTCACAGGATATTTTTTCTTAGCAGTAACTAACCATACAAAAGTAACTAGAGCGTAAAAAAAGTTTAAAAAAAAACAGTTTGAACTGAAATTTTTTTAAAAAAAAACATAATCATATGTCTACATTTGTTCGAGAAAATATAAAGTTTTTAAATTATTTCGGGCTTTTTCGAAACAAAAGAAAAATCTAAGGATATAAGTATGCTTCTTTTTTACTGTATTTATCAAAAATGTTTCGTGCCGTGAAACTCTCAAAACATTTACTTCTCCTTTTTAACGAATTTAGTAAGTAATTTTTTTAAGATTTGTTTAATTATTCCAAGATTAGCATCAGGAATTAAAATTTGGCGAAATAGTTTTCTTTCTTGTTTGAATTCAAGAATTTTCTAGTAAGTTACTTTCTCACTTGAATATGATTAAATTATTCTGATTATAGATAGATAACTTAACGCAAACAAGTCCCGGTTTTTTTTGTTACAAAAGTTTTAAACCACTTACAAAGGTAGGTTAGATAAGTTTAAACAGTTCACACCTAGTTTTGATTCGATGCTGCTGGAATCTTTTAACTCCCTTTTCTTAAGTTAGAAACAATACTGCTTTTCTCCTAACCACAGATTTTATCTAAGCTGGTTTTCTTCGTTTATTTTTTTCTATTAAGAAAAGAATTAATACATTACTTGCTCTATGAGAAAATGTCGTTTCGAAATCGATTAGCAACTTATTCAAATAGAAAGTTCTTTTGAAGTATATTCAAATGCTTAGTATTTAAAGAATGAATTACTTGCTCTACGTGGAAATGTTGTTTCGAAGTCGACTTGTAACCCATCCAAATAGAAAGTTCTTTTAAAAAATATTCAGATGCTTAGTTTTAATGAATGAATTACTTGCTCTATGTGAAAATGTTGTTTCGAAGTCGGTTAGTAACCTATCCAAATAGAAAGTTCTTTTAAAAAATATTCAGATGCTTAGTTTTAATGAATGAATTACTTGCTCTATGCAAAAATGTTGTTTTGAAGTCGACTTGTAACCTATTCAGATAGAAAGTTCTTTTAAAAAGTATCCAGATGCTCAGTTTTAATGAATGAATTACTTGCTCTATGGGGAAATATTGTTTCGAAGTCGACTTGTAACCTATCCAAATAGAAAGTTGTTTTAAAAAATATTCAGATGCTTAGTATTTTTTGTTTATTTATCAAAAATAAAAAAAGAAATTAAATATTTGTAATAAAAATTAAATATATTTTACCGTTTTTTCTATC
The DNA here is from genome assembly GCF_043381705.1 of Parasteatoda tepidariorum. Lineage (NCBI taxonomy): Eukaryota > Metazoa > Arthropoda > Arachnida > Araneae > Theridiidae > Parasteatoda > Parasteatoda tepidariorum. The sequence continues at coordinate 64,970,552 of NC_092213.1, forward strand.
ACAAAAGCGTTCGTAAAAGTACAGTATCTGTGAATAAAATACATTGCCACATATATTTGGTACATTTTATAAGTATTTTTTGCAAAATTACAAATGGATAAAAATGGAATGGACTTATAAACCGTTTTAATGCTCTTCTCAGCATAAAATTAATAACAAGATGAGAAAATTACTGTTAACAAAATTCATTCTGTAGTTGTTTTTTATCAAGATCTTTTTAAACAAATACTTATGGTTATTTACGGAATAGACATTAAAAATATTTTAATGTCCTTCTCGACGCATAGAAAATATGTAAATTTATTGTGAACAAAATAAATTCAGTGAATTTTTATCAGCGTTTTTTTATAAAAAAGAATTCCTTATGGATGATAATGGAATGGATTTAAAAACCACTTTAATGCTTTTTTTAACATAAAAAGAAATAAGATATAAAAGTTATTGTATACAAACTCTATGAAATAATTGTTATTTTTTCAGTATATCTGTAAGTATTTTCTTAAAAATACTTATAGTTGCTTCTGAAATAGACATCAAAACTATTTAGTGTATTTTTCTGAACATAAAAAGGATTAAAAAAGATTGTGTACAAAATAACGTTTTTACCAGTATTTTTCTCAAAAATACTAATTTATACTTATGTGAGGGTTATTAAATATATTTGATTATTCTTCACGATTACAAAAAGTTAAATATAAAAATTTATAAATAATAAAATATTTTCATTAACTGTTTTTTTATCAGCATTTTCGTAAAATTACCAATTTTAGTTCTATCACTAAAGTAAAAGAAAAATTCTGTTTGGAAAAATAAAAGAATAATAAAAAAAGGAAATAATCGTCTTATTTTTAGAATCTAACCTCTATTTAAAGCTTTTGTCAATTCAGGATGTTCTTACAATTTCATTACATTTTCATAATATCATAATGTCAAAGGAAGAAAACGGAAATTAAGGCTTGTGAATGAATGACAAGATATATAATTGAATTCTGTTTTTCAGCAAACTATTCGTGAACTTCACTTTAAGACTGCTATCGCTGTAACTATTATTTCAAAAATAGCATTATTTTTTTATTATATCTATAGTTGCGTAAATTATGAAGTCTTTTCAAATGAAATTTTGTATTTTGATTCAAATTTTAAAATTCTTTTTTATTGTTTCATAAACTGGTTTGCTTAGATACACTGTTAGAATTTTCATTCTAAAATTATAATAAAATAACCGGCAGAAGTCTGTTCCTCCGGTTAACAGCGTAAAGTTTACGGTAAAACCCATTTTTTAACTTTTCGGTCTTGAAACCGTTAATAGCTAATAAGGTTATGCAATAAATACGGTGAATACAAAACTATAAAGATTTTTTTTACCATTTACAACTAGCATGGTTGAAAAAATATAGCTCACAAAAATTAAAATTCAACCTATCATTAGATAATGGGTATTGGAGAGTGCAGAATACGAAATGAGGAGTGAACTACACTGGATACTTTTCATGTATTGAAGGGAATGGATGAAATATTGAGATGTCACTGCTGGGAATCGAACCCCAGTTCTGTCGATCATGAGACTGGCAAATTTGCCCTCTTTGTTATAACATACATGCTGTCGCAATTGTAAAGTTGTTTTATTAGGTTGGCCTAGTTAATGCGATAAAATTTTGGTTATTTAACCGTATTAATTGAAAGCAGTAAATAAGTTATTTTTCTCACAGTTAACAGTTTGATTATTATCATCTTTTTGGTTATATGGCAGTTTTTTTATTTTGGTATAACAATTAAATAAACTGTCATTTTCTCCGAGAAATTTCTAACAGTGTAATTGCGTATATAATCAAAATTATTAACTAACAACTTTTTTACAGAAGATTGCTATCGCCTATTTAACTTAATTATTTTCAGATTTAATTATTAATTAAGTTAATAATGTCTATGAATTTATATATGAGTTTTAATGACGCAGCGATTAAGGTATTGAGCTTTATTTGATTAAGATTGAGATTCTACCCTTCTTAAGTGCTGAAGATATATCCAGATTTCAAATCGATGAGTACCAGCTTCATTAGAAATTGACGGCTGATAAGCAGTGCTAACCACAAGGTCCAAATTACCGGAATATGGAACAGAACAATTTACCGTGTTTCTCGTTCTTAAGGAACGCCAAAGAGAACGGTAACTTCCAAAGAAGCGGTTTGATGATGCTTTTGGTCAAATTAACAATGAAATGTAGTTTTATAATATGTGTTAAAATTTGGTAAATGTGGTAAAATTTGGCAATTTTATCAGGATACTTTGGAGTATAGCTTTAAAACCATTTATTCTGTTAAATTTACTTTTCAGCTTTGTAGCTTTGGAAACAAGAATTTTCGGAAAACTGTTATCATTTGAACGAAAAAAATTACCAAATGATTGGTTTAACAACCATATATTTGGATTTTATAAACCAGAAATGTCATTTCCTTTTTTTTACCAAAAATGTCACTAACATTTATTTCAGTACTTTTGCGTAAATTCCTTTTCTTCGTGTATAATTTTAACATCCATGATCCCTTGAGCAACAGCTATGAAATTAGTTAATGCCATCTAATTTTTTTTAATTGCAATAATATAAAAAATTTACATTTTAATAAATCTTTTACACACTTGGATGTGTTAATTCAAGAATTAATCAACATTTATTGTTGTTTATAAATAGTTTGAAGTAGACTAGGTTAACATTTGTTAAATTTGGAATAATCACAAATAAAATTTTATCAGAAATATTATTAGAAAATTTTATCAGAAATATTATTAGAAAATTTTATCAGAAATTTTATCAGAAATACATTAAAAATAAAATATACCTTTAATTGAGAGATTTGCGTTTTTAACTCTCAAATATAGTTTGGGAGGTGTCATGGTTTATTTTATTACGTTGTGCACCTTATCCAATTCCTTATCTTGTTACATTCCATCCTCTTCCCATTAGAAAATTAAAAAAATTACATTAAATATATTTAAAGCTCATTTGGATATTATTATTCATTTAGAATTATTCAGTGCCAAGATAAGAAAAAAAGTCAATGGTGATCTTTTATCAAAACAAATGATGTTCCAAAGTAGTCTTTATTTCTATATATTCCGAACTTAAACATATTATTCTCCAAATCTTTTAATTTATTATTCTCTAAATCTTCTCATATATATTTAAAGCTTATTTGGATATTGTTATTAATTTAGAATTATTCAGTGCGAAGATAAGACAAAAAAAGTCATCGGTAATCTTTTATCAAAACAATGGCGTTCCAAAGTAGTCTCTATTTCCATACATTCTGAATGTAAACATAATTATTCCCTAAATCTTTTAATTTATTAAGTAATCAGAAAACCCATAAATAAAAATTGGGACAGAAATTATTAATTACGTCAATCCAGTTACTTAAAGCAGTAAAATGATACTTAGTGATGAATATTTATTTTTAAAAAGATCTTCTAGGTAAAAGTTAAAACGCTAACTGCTCAAAAATATTATTTTTAAAATTAAAATGTGTCCGTGGTACAAGACGACAACTACCCAAAGCAAACTACATTAGAAGAAAGTGATAAAGTAGCAAGTCCTTTGCAACAGCTGGTTTTGATAGCTAAATGATGAAATATTCATTCTCTGATCTTCGCTGAGTAATGGAGTTTGTGTGAAGAAAAAATATTTAATTTCTTCTGAGGTAAAATATTAGCATTCAAATATGATGGCATGGTTCCAAATTTTACTTTTCGTACTTTGACCATAACATTTTTATGATATAAAAGTTTTTGTAATAGGAAAATAGCGATTCCGTGCATAAATATTAAAAATTTAAATTTCATATGCAATGTAGAGTTTATTACAATTTGTATGATGCAACATTCGACATACAGTTGTACCATCTCAGAAAAATATGTTAAATTGGAACTTCGAACTACATTATCTTGCGCACTTTTCGAAAACCTAATAAGATGTTAAGTAAAATCATTTTTCAATGCATTTTAAATCAATTAGAGGATTAACTGAAACATTCGCATGAAATTTACACATTGCATTCATTAGACATAAGTTAAATGACAGATATAAGAGCATGTCATATCAAGATAATTTTTTATATCTTAAAAATATGTATCACTATTTTCCCTGTTATTCTATTTTGTAATTTAATATTGTATTATATAATCGACAGAATTGCGATTACTTTTCACTTATTTCCAAATTAATAAATATTTTCTAAAAGATACAAAGAAAATCAAAATGTAAACTACTTTTTATTCTCACATGTAATCGAAACTCTCCACCAAAATGGTCCAAAGTGTGTACTTATGTACTTTTTTTATATCCTGAACAATAATCTTGAAAATATAAACCATTATTTGCCATGTTTTTCTACTTTGCAATGGATATTTTATTATATTATTAACAGGATTATAATTACTTTTTACTTATTTCTAAATTAATATATAATTTCTCAACATTCAAAGATAAAAAGAAAAGCGAAAAATTAAGTACTTTTCATTCTCATATGCAAACGAAACTCTACATTAAAATAATCCAAAGTATGTATATATATTTACATATATTTTTTTCCATCTTAAACAATAATCTTGAAAATATAAATAAAAATTTTCCATGTTTTTCGATTTTAAAATTGGACGTTCTATTATCTTATTGTCAGAACTTATTATCTATTAGCTGTATAGAATACTTTCTATTATCTTATTGCTTTTTGCTTATTTCTAAATTAATATATATTTTCTCAACATTCAACGATAAAAAGAAAAGCGAAAAATAAAGTACTTTTCATTCTCATATGCAAACGAAACTCTCCACTAAAATGGTCCAAAGTGTGCACTTATATATTTACCTATATTTTTTTCATCTTAAACAATAATCTTGAAAGTATAAATAATCATTTTCCAGGTTTTTCGATTTTGTAATTGGACGTTCTATTATCTTATTGACAGAACTTATTATCTATTAGCTGTATGGAATACTTTCTATTATCTTATTGCTTTTTTTCTTATTTCTAAATTAATATATATTTTCTCAACATTCAAAGATATAAAGAAAAGCGAAAAATAAAGTACTTTTCATTCTCATATGCAATCGAAACTCTCCACAAAAATGGTCTGAAGTGTGAACTTATTTATATGTTTTATATCCTAAACAATAATCTTGAAAATATAAACCATTATTTTCCATGTTTTTCAATTTTGTAGTTGGATATTCCATTATATTATTGACAGAATTATAATTACTTTTTACTTATTTCTAAATTAATATATATTTTCTCAACAAAGATATAAAGAAAAGCGAAAAGTAAAGTACTTTTCGTTCTCATATGCAATCGAAACTCTCCACAATAATGGTCCGAAGTGAGAACTTATTTATATGTTTTATATCCTAAACAATAATCTTGAAAATATAAACCATATTTTCCATGTTTTTTATATTTCGTAATGTAAATTCTATTATATTATTGACAGAATTATAATTACTTTTTACTTATTTCTAAATTAATATATATTTTCTCAACATTCAAAGATATAAAGAAAAGCGAAAAGTAAAGTACTTTTCATTCTCATATGCAATCGAAACTCTCCCCCAAAACGGTCCAAAGTGTGTACTTAGGAAGCTCTATATCAAAGAAAATCAAGTGAAACGTTATGAAGTGATATCTCATTAAACTTGAAATCGAGCGAGACTCGAGAAAATTAAGTTGATAAATTTTGATGACGCATCAAAACTGTAGAAATAAGCGATCTCAGGGGAGATTCAAGCGAATTGTGATCGATTTCGGAAAAAGAAAAATCTTAAGCCGATCTATTTAGAGAGGGTATCCAAAGAAAGATTTTTTTTCTTAATACAGTAGTTGTGTATTAAACTTTCTATTTAAATATTTATAGGTGCCGTTCATCTTTTGTGGCCCAAATAACTTTCAATGCTTGTTTTTATCTTACAGCCCAATTACATTATGATAAATTTTAAATAAATTAGGGAAATGTGGGGTATAATCGGGTAGTGGAGTAAAAATTTGTGCCTTAATTCTGGTGAAATTAGTTCTACTTCTTAGCGAACAGACTCTGAATTACACTCTTCTAAGTAAGAAGACGGTGCTGCCGTATTGGCTTATGGTAAATTCATAGCGTCTGGGTAGTTAAGTTTGTTTTACAAAGTCAACTCTATAACGTTCTTTTTTTTAAAAAAAATATTCTTATTTATTGGTCATTATAGTTATAAAAAATCTCTTTAGTCCATCATATTATGTGTTTACTAAGAATTCATACTCTAACAAACAGAAAGGATTTAGTCCAGTTGTAGCATGGTTTCGTTTCGCTTCGATAACCTCTGCTCTCAGGGTAAGACCGGCAAGTTGGGGCTATGGTTGGCTACTATCATCACCATATAAGGCCAATTTAGAGCTCTAGGATAAAGGAAATAAATATGAAAAATGTGGTATCAAGGAAGAAAAAGGAAACAGTCCAGGGACTCAGAAAAAAAGAGAGAAAGACAGTAAATAAGAAGAAAAAGAAAGAAAGAAAGGAAAACGTCGCAACAAAATGACTATAATGAAAAAAGAAAAGTGTATGAAGAATTAGTATAACAGAACAGTTTCATCGAAAAAACCTTAATCGTTGATTGAGGTTTTTGCTGATGAAGACGATAAAAACACATCAGTTGATTACATTGTAATGGAGTATTTTCTAAGATAAAAAAAGGCGGTTTAAATGTGGAAAGTGCATTTCCTAGGCTCAGGAAGAGTAGGAAAATGATAGTTACTTTCTATGCGATTTTCGTTTATAATGTTCTTAAATTCTATTACAAAATATTAAAATCAGCTACTTTATCAAGGAATTTCCAGTATTTCTAAACTTCTTGCAGAATTGGGAATTTTCTATAGAGTTTATATATAGAGGTCTTATCCAAGTGAGCTAAGATCAGGCGATTCGGCAAAATCATTTATGAAAAAGTAGTTCATTTATAATGCATATCATCTATATGACATATCTGTGTCAGAAATGATATACGAGGCTCAACCAGAAAGTAAGTTTCCCAAATTTTTAAAAAGAAAAGAACTCACACTTTCAGGAATATATTTATTGGCAACAAGTACACAATGTTTCAGCTATTTTTCAACATAGCAACCACCAGAATTGAGACACTTGTCGTATCGTGGGATCAACTTTTGTATCCCTCTGTCATAGAACTCTGCCGCCTGTGAATGGAACCAGCGTGTGACAGACGTTCACCGTTACTGTTAAACACTGCGGAAATTGTGACGTGCCATTCAAAACAAGAGTCGTGGAATGCTTACTGCAGGTGTTGCGCTCCTCCATGATAATGTTTGTCCGCATACGGCACGACGCACAGCAGCTGGCTGTTTTGACGGAATTTGTCTGGGAGATGTTTGGTCGCTTCAGCCCTCATCTTGCTCCCAGCGATCTTCACTTTTTCTTGCACCTCAAGAAATTCCTGTTCTTCGGTGAGCGTTTTGGCAACGACGAAGAGCTGAAGACATCTGTTACACTCTGGTTCCATTCACAGGCGGCAGAGTTCTACGACAGAGGGATACGAAAGTTGATCCCACGACACGATAAGTGTCTCAATTCTGGCGGTGGATATGTTGAGAAATAGCTGAAACATTGTTGTACCTTTTGCCAATAAATATGTTCCTGAAAGTGTGAGTTCTTTTATTTTATAAATTAGGGAAACATACTCTCTGGATGAGCCTCGTATTGCACACAACTAAACGATGAATATCTTGAGTAAATCTGACAATTTCTTCGTCGAGCAGATTAGCTCCAACAAAACTTTTGAAACTTAGTTACCCGGTGTTACCCTACTTTTCCTTACAAGTAGCAAATATTCCTACACTGTAAGAAAACCGGATGAAATTCCTTTAAAAGGGCCGACACTTGATGTAAATTTTACCACAAAATATTAAACTGAAATTTTTACAATAATATTTATTCAATTTAAGTGACTCAGTGTTTTGTGGGTAATTATAGTAAAAATTGCGATATATCAGATTTTTTGTTCCGTAACATGCTCCGGTAAAAATGGAATTTTCGGTAAAAAATACACGACCCTTCCGTCAAATTGCGGTAAAAAAAGATTGCAAACTAAGAGTTACAAATTAATGCTTAAGTGAATAAAAATATTTTCTTAATTTGATGTACCATTACAGAGACCTATAATGGAAAAGTTCAGATTTTAAAGCTCCTCTTTTACTTCCTCTATGCTAACGTATTGAGAATTATGTTAGGAATTTTCCTATTTATTCAGTAACTATTAAAATTTTGTTTTATTTTATTCATTGAAATATGTTTAATTGAACTTTGTTCTCGAATTTTAAATGTTTACGTTATAAATACAATTTAAATCTTCAAGTTCAAATTGAACTTCAAAGTTCAAGTTTCAAAAATACTTAATACTTAATACTTAATACTTAAATACTTAAAATTTGGTAACTTAGTTCAATAAACAATTATAAATTAATAAAATAAATCTAAATGTAATTCTATATGCTATTTAATTCTATATTTTTTTCTATTAAATATTGAGTATTACATTTGAACAAGATTTGCAGAAATGTTTAAAAATTGTTGCATATAACAAGACATAATGAGCATGTTTTTGCAGAAATGTAAACTCATTTCCCTCACCAAAGGATCTAAAATCAATTCGAAAGTATTCCATAATTAAACTGTCCAAAAGAGTAAGATTTCTTTAATTTAATAAAGAAAATCAAATAATTGAAACAAAAAGTTTTATTTTTGTATGCAAAATTTAGCAAAAAAATGGATTCCTTAAGAATTAAAACCTCAATTTAATTTAAAATGAAAATTAAAAAAAGTAAGTAAATAAATGCAGTTATATTGAACAAAAAATGTCAAAATCATAGTTTCGTATGTGCAATGCCTGCAAAACAATTATGTTTTATTATCCCCAAAAGTTGAATTTTGTTACAATATAATTTTTTTATAAAAATCAATTGAAAAATTTGATTTATTTTAAAATTTGGAAAATTGAGAAGAATAAGAACTTTTCTCAGAATTATCAAATGTCAAATGTTCCTTGAATTAGGAACTTACTGTTTTTTTCTATTTTAGAATGTAAAATATAAATGAAGAACTAGTTGTAAAAGAAGAAGATGAAGAAAGAAAATAGCAAAACTTATTAATAATTTCCTTTTAATAAATAAATTAAAAAATATTATTACAAAGTTAGAAAGCATTTCGGCTTATGAATTCTTAAGCTTAGTTTTAATTTAAATCCTATTAGACGAATATCTTATTAAGTATTACGTAGTAAGAAGTTGGATTATTATTCAAAGGATTCGAAAACTTAATGTAGCAAAACAATTTAAAAGATGCATGCTTGTTTTATAATAAGCTATTTTTAAGTTTTATTTCAAACTGTTATTAAGCAGATTAGGTTCTTTAATATTAAATTAAATAACGAATTTATTTTCGAAACTAACAGAAAATTTTACTTTGAAAAAGAACAATTGTCCAAAGAGATTATAATTAAAAACAATTTTCGTAAAATCCTTAATTGCGCATAAAGGAAATCTCGATAATCGAATTATTATGGAAAGAATTTAAAAACGTATTTTAGCAATTTTAACTTCAATTGTCCCGGTAACTCGCAACCACATTATAACTTTTATGGAGAAATGGCTATTTGTTTTAAAAATTCTTCTCACCCATTAATCACTCAGGGTGTTACAAAATGGTGGCAATGTGACCCCAAAAAAATTGCAAAATATCAGGCATCCGTGATAAGGCGCTCTTGTCCGTGGATGGAGTGCATAAAATGGTCCATCCAGAAGATGGCTTTGAAATGGACAATGTCAAATTCATCACTTTAAGTTTTGCTTATAAAAAGTAATCAACGATTGGTGATTAAAACAGTCGTTTCTCATAGCGAAAATTCATGCGAATGTTATCAAGGATTTGGGGCAATGTTTAATCGTATAAGATGGTTGTACGATAAGTCAAAGCGTCATATCAAGTTGTGCAATCCGTGAATATTTTTATATGACGTTGGAGTTGGAAGATATTAGAACACACTTCTTACTCAACTGATATGTATCCCTAATCACAATGAGCTCCTTCATAAGCTGAAATAGCTTTCCAAACAACAAGCTTTCTGACATTAATTCGGTGATCCGAGCAGTAAGGAATTCCGTTGCTGACATCAACTAACAACACTTTGCCAATGGTACCCCACATCTGGCAAAGAATAAAAGACTTGGCTGTTCTGTTAAATAATAATGAAGGGATGTAATGTTATTTTGCTTAATCATGAAAAATGTTTTATTTACAGCTCTCGTATGTTGAAAATTATTTCTCGTTCTACATTATTTATATACAGGTTAAATATAAAAGGGATCTTGTCAATATTCCTAAATCCCTTGGTGAGCACGAAACGGAATTTTTATTTTGAAGAATAAATTCAAAAATAGGATTATATACGGATATATAATCCTGGTTTTGAATGTAGGATTGTATTATATTAAGATTTATATAGGATTATATACTCTTAGATTTTCCACGGTTGAGGCTTTAATGACAAAATTGTTAAGTTTTCGAACAGAATAAATTACTTTTTTTTCTCAGAACGTGATTTTCATAGCAAAACAAAAGTTAAAACGAAGTTTGAATGAAAATTGGACGGTGAAAAATTGGACGATGGATAGAGATATAGTAAGGAGTAATTTGCAATTTTAAGTACTGTAATTTTGTGCAGTAAATTGCTTTTTATTTTACTCAACTAGTAGAAATGCATTATTTGTGAAAAAAATATAGTCTTAACTTATTGTAACTAACTAGTATGAATGAGGAGTAGTGTTTAGAAAATTTCGATTTCATTCATCATAATTATGAAAACCAGATAATCTTTATATATATATATATATATATATATATGTAATACAATAAGTAAATACTTTTGTATTAATAAAAGAATTAAATCTCTTTCGTTTTTATAAAATGTCTTTGTTAAAGAATAAGCGTAGAGAGATTTTATTTTGGGAATTCAAGGCTGAAAACATACCATTGAAATATAAATAGATTTATATTTCAAGGGAAGAGTTATTTTTAGAATCGTTCCCTCGTTCACTTCCATATAAGGAAGCAGAAATGATTTTCCTTAATGCGTAAGGTTACAAGGAATGTACGACAGTGTGCCTTTTTACCTAAAATCTATGTTGGTATAAAACCTAAGAACGCATAGTTTTGCGTGTCCTTTTCATCATAATGTGATCCTGATAAGCTGTGCCGGAATTGTCCGGAGTCTTGTCCACTCCCCCTCCTTTGCAGGAGTGGGGACGTGACTGTTATCGATATCAGCTATATTTAAATAAACCTGTTTAGAACGTCTGATGGCTTATGACTGCAATTATTTCAAGCTAAATACAACATTAATAACAGGGTTGGAGCCCTGTTATTACATATATATATATATATAGCGAAAATGACGTATTTTCTTATTATTTCACAGCCATAATTCGACCAATTAATTAGCACACCCAAATTACATAAAGTTTAGTTATTTTATTATTGGATACTAGGAAGAAAAACACAAGTTGTATAGAAAAAAAGTTTTCAATCGAAATTTTTATTAATATATCCACAAGACTTAGTAGCAACAATAATTTTGTTTTCAGTGTTATAATTCGTAAAATTTCTTTCACAATAGAGCGCAGCTTTTCTCTAACCATATGTAATTTATGTAAAATCCTTTTGCTCTCTAAAATGTCATGTCCTGTCGTGTTCAAGCAATTGTAAACATCAATTAATTCTCTAAATAGCTACGTCGTGAATCCATTCATAGGAGAGGGGTTGGATTACTAAAATGTCCCAAATGAGCTCTCTTCATTGCAATCAAGTGGTCGCTTAGCGTAATAACTTGCTTTAGGCACATGAATCCAAATGGTTCATTTAATCTTGTTTCATTCTCCTCACTCAGAAAATGAAACCAACATTTTCAAAAAATGGTATTATTTTAAAATCGTTTGACAAATAGGGAAAATGAAGGAATTTTCTTACATAGTATAAGCGTCGAGTAGCGCCTTTAAAAGTAACGTTTATCACTAGAACATTTGTTTTTAATAACTATAACTGCAGTTTATTTCGAAAAAAGGTGACGAAATTTGGTTTCGAGAATTTGTTTCAATATTTAATTGCAGAACCGTGGTGGCTCAGGAGGTTGAGTGCTTTCCTCCTAATGAAATGTCCCGGGTTCGTGAAGCAGCGTTGGCAGATCGATACGAATTCCGCATCTGGCTTGGACCGACCTGGCTGGAACGAGGATTGTGGGCTACAGTTCACTAGCCATCAAGTTAACTGTGAAAGGCTTTAATGGTTTTCCTCTTGTCTATTGCAAATGCAGGTTAGTTCCATCAAAAAGTCCTCTATGAAGGCAAATTAATCCCAAATACTTGATCCAGGAATTCATTTGTGTTTGGATTGGGTTCAAAATTACTTGGCTATAGAGTTGAACACTAGTAGTCATAAACTCAAAATTGGGTCGGTTGTTTAACGATGATTATGATATAAAATAAACTAAACTAAACTAAACTAAATTAAATTAAATTAAATTAAATTAAATTAAATTAAATTAAATTAAATTAAATTAAATTAAATTAAATTAAATTAAATTAAATTAAATTAAATTAAATTAAATTAAATTAAATTAAATTAAATTAAATTAAATTAAATTAAATTAAATTAAATTAAATTAAATTAAATTAAATTAAATTAAATTAAATTAAATTAAATTAAATTAAATTAAATTAAATTAAATTAAATTAAATTAAATTAAATTAAANTAAAATAAAATAAATAAAAATAAAATAAAATAAAATAAAATAAAAATAAAAATAAAAATAAAATAAAATAAAATATTTAAATGCATATTAACGCAGATTTTGCTGGCAGTAAGGTTATTAACTATCTTGGTTTAAGCTTTTGGTTAATTAAAAACAGTCTTATTTCTAAAGTATTTTTTGCACAGTTATTTTGTTAAAAACTTTTTCTTAAAAATGTAATCCCAAATACTATAATAGGAAAACGATTAAAATTTTAATTAAAAAAAATAATTAAATTGCTATTGAACAAAGGTTCGCTGATAAGAATGTAATTGGTGGCTCGAAAATTTTCATTCAAAAAGTTTAAGTACAGTTCCTTTTGATATCCATGACTTCGAAACAACTAAATGTACTCTTCAGTTGCCAAAGTTTGGTGTTTTCGAAAGTTTCGAAACATATTCATTGTTGAAAAAAAAATCATATTTTTACGTCATCGGCGTCGAAAGGACTACAGACACAATTTAGTTGCCAAAAAAGAAGGTTGCCGCCAACATTTTCTTTATTCAAAGAGGATTTTTCAACTAATATTCAAATTTTAAATGCATAAAATTATTTCATTGCTGTTAAAAAATTATAATTTTTCATGTGAAAATCCGGTGGCAACTCTTCGATTAAAAAAAAACATGCATGCAGAAAACTGGCATTAAATGAAAGGAGTATTTTATTTATATATTACAAATTCTATAAACTTCAAAAAAAAAATTATTTTTCTGAAGAAAAATCAATTGGAATCATATCAATATTTGTGAGATTATTTTTAGACATGAAAAAAAAAATGAAAAAGAGTTGTATATGGGAACATAGCCAGAACAAACGCACGAATTTCCATCCAGCTCGATTCTTTTATTGTTGCCCCGGAAACTGTGACGTCACGCAGAAGTTACGAATCAGTGGAGGGAGTGGGAGGAATGTATGAAATCTTCCTTTCTCCAAAAGTATTCACAAAACCAGGAATAAAAATTCAAGAAAAACGATTTGGGCCCAAAAACATCAACAAATATATTTGTGCCTTGTCCATTTCAATACGTAAATCTCTACCTCATTTTTTTTTTCTTTCTTAAAAAAAAGGAACAAAGAATATTTGGACTGAATTTAAAATCGACTGATCTTGTTTTTGGCTGTTTTCTTTAATAGATACTAATAGCTTCTGTAAACTTTGATGATGGAAATTTTTCCAGGAATCTTAAAAGCAATCTGCTCACGAGGCTAATTCCGTAATCGTTTCTGAGCGCCATCTTAAGGATATGATAAATGGATTTAATGAAAAAAGAACTAAAAGTATATTTCATTCCTTCTGATATGTATAAAAGAGATTAACTTTCTAATCTTATCGAATCTTTTACGAACAAAATTTATTAATCTTTTTTTATATATAACAGGGGAATTATTTCAAGCCAATATCTTTTTAATCGTGTTACTAAGAAGATTTAAAAATAGAAAAGAAATAACAAGATGATAACATAAATTTAATTTTTCACTTAACGCTTTAATTAGAAATTATCATTTTTATTTCAGATTTTCTTTGAAGTATGGAATGCATGAAATTATTAGCGCTTTGATATGATGGGTTTGAATTTTCTTTTATTCTAAAGTGAGAACGCCTTTGGAAATTGGTGAGAGCATTTTTTTTATTATACGGTTGTAGTTAAAACCATTATCAATTTTTATGAGAAATCAAAATTGCTTTTTTCCTCTGAATATGGAACTATAAATCAAATATATTTTGAAACATAAAATTTATTATTATTTTTGTTGCTGCAGCAAATACTTTTATTTGATTTAGTAGCGATTTGTTGTATACAGGAAAATTTACGTAATTGATTTTATTTCGAAGCATTTTGTGGATGTTGATAAAGTAAGTTGAAAACTATTTATTAAAAAGTTAAAATACTTAGATGATAAAATTAAATGCAATTACTTTTGATTGCTCGTTGATGTTTTTATGAAGAAAAAAGTTCTAAATGATTACGATTTTCAGAAAAAAACTCATTTCAGTTTCCTGAAAATTAAAAATTTTTATTATTGTTCAATTTTTTCAAGAATACATAACTGAATTTTTTTAAATAATGCATGTATTTTTAAATCTTTTGGTCTGATTTAAAATACAATCAATACACACAAAAAAAACTCTATAATATTCCATGAGAAAGTTTGAAAGAAACATAAATACAAAAATTATAAAAATTGATATTTCTCATTTATTGCTGAACTAAAAATATTATGTTTGAATATCAGTACTTTTATGGTTTATTTTGAATAGAAATCTTCATATCTTAACTTATATTCAGAATTTTTTACTTCCAATAAGTATGGAAAGTAAAAATTTCGAAAATAAAATTTCGCGTTTTTACTTTTTAATATATTTTTTATAAAAAAAAAGAAATCAACTAAGTTTCAAAATATGTGTGACGAATTACTTGAATACAAATTAAAGTAAATAGGCTAAAATTCATTTATTTCAAATATTTCTTATCTTTCTTTAATAGGCATTGAAATACATCGCTTTAAAGTTGTACAAAACATGAAAAAATGATCTAGGTGAAAAAAAGCTTTCGAAGTGTCACCATCACTTGAAATTCAAATGGGTAAATTACATCATGCCTCCTCGTCAACGAAAAAATGCAGTTGTTTCATTATTTAAAAGAGAGTTCGTTCCATTATTTGTTAGGTTATAAAAGATATAAAAAGTTTTCAATCG
Source organism: Parasteatoda tepidariorum (assembly GCF_043381705.1). Classification (NCBI taxonomy): domain Eukaryota; kingdom Metazoa; phylum Arthropoda; class Arachnida; order Araneae; family Theridiidae; genus Parasteatoda; species Parasteatoda tepidariorum. Next base: position 64,986,125 of record NC_092213.1, read on the forward strand.
ATCATGTTAAAAACCTTTAGAGATATAGAATAAAAAGATTTTTCAAAATTTTAATTTATTAGCTTGTTTATTTAAAATTCATGGTAAATAGCTTGTTACATTTCTTAAGCATTTGATCAGTAGTATCATTCTCTGACCCTCTAGTTACAAACAAAATTATATTTTAGTATTTTTAATAGGAAAAAACTCTAACATTTAGAAAAACTTTTTTGGATTAGCGGAATTGTATTTTTGATAAAATATAGAAGTAGTGGGAAAAAATTTCTTTTTCATATTCAAAAATTTATTCAAATTCATATTCAAAAATGTATCAATAACTGATTTTGCAAATTAAGAAATTTTCAATGGTGACTAACAGTTTCTTTTAGATCTAAATGACTGCAAATAAGTGCAAACTGAAAATTATTGTTTAGAAGTGTATGAAAGATTTTATCATTAATAAGTGTATGAAAGATTTTATCATTAAGAAGTGTATGAACGATTTTATCATTAAGAAGTGTATGAAAGATTTTATCATTAAGAAGTGTATGAAAGATTTTATCATTTATCCAGAAAAAGACACTGGTGTTTCATTGTGTATTTCTTAAGCTTAAATTATTAAATTATTAAATATAATATTTTTCACCTATTTAGTTCTAAGTTATTCCAAAATAGTGAAAAACAAATTATAAAAAATTATGTTTCATATATTTTAAGTCTGGAGGGTTGAAGAGATTTTTGAGTAAATTTAAAGAGACTAGAGAATTTTTCGTAACAGAATTTTTGATTTTTCTTTTTTCTTTTTGAAAAAGAATATATTACGACTAGTCTTTTTTCTAAGCAAACTTGAACCTGGCACTCAGGATTAATTGACTTTCAACTATCCGGTTAAGCCAAAACTTGATAGTTAGTTGCGATTATAATATGTTGTGAAAATTCAAATTATTTCATTGGCTAAAGTGTTTTTGCTAAGAATAAGTTTATTTCGTATAAACCGAAAAATTACGTTTTTTTAAATAAAAAAAAAATACTTTTTACTTCCTATTTCTTTCTAGATAGAATGGTTTTAAAAAGAGCAATTTTGACTGCCCATTAAAATTTATTTCAGATTTTTATGACTTTTATCAAGAGCGCAGGACAGCATGGTATTTCCTTTTTCCCTCAGATTTTAGCTTTAAAAATAAATTATAAAAGTTATTTGTACCGTTTCAGAAAGATATTTACATTTAAATAAGGTCTCTTTCTTAATATTTAACTCCTGTAAAAAAATTGGAATCCTAAATTAAATTTTAAATAAAAGAAAGTCAAATAAAATATACATTGATGCTTTTCTGAATGAAATAAAAACCACCCAGACTTTTAAAGGATGAACAACAAAGTTTCTAAAAAAAATCATTTATTTCATTTTTCAATTGTTTATTCTTCCTATTGTGCCAAAATATTTAAATTTTGTAAAAATGTAAAAGCTGCAGCATAATGTGTTGAGCGTGGTGCAGGTCACGTTATGACATATATGTACAAGTGAATTTGTGTGCTTAAATGATAAATGAATTTCCTCACATCTATCAAAAAATTTTAGTATATTCAATCACTTTAATTATTTAGTTGAAATATTTTTTTTAAATTATGAAAGAAAAAGTATTAAAGGTGATGTTTATGTATTCTATGTATGGTGATGTATTTATTATGCATGGTGATGTATTTTTAATGAATGCTGCTATGGATTATTGAGAGTTTTGTACAATTGGAAGTAAATATAGGCCCAGCAACCAAGCAATATGCAAGATGAAGATGACCATATAATTTCGGTAGCTACTCTAAAAACGTATGAGGTGTCACATGATGGTAGGTTTGAAAGAAAAAGGGATAGACTTGAACTTCAGACTGCTAAAAACGATATATAAGAGGCATATTATGGACCTGGTATTGATGCATTATTGTTTGTTGCAAAATTTTAGGTATTTATAAGATTACATATCACTAAATGCTAAATACAATTGTTCTGAAATTATGTTTCTCTTAATTGTTGTATCTCTAAATAATGTAATTTCTGACACAATGTTCGCATTAATTATGGTTTTCATTGCACATAGGAATTTTTTTACTGGGCGAACTGTTTTTGAGTAATACCCGAATTTGTAACTTATTTTATGTCATTTTTTAAATATTTTAAAACATCACCATTTTATGAAAAAAAAAAATTTAAGACTCCTAATTAGAATGAAAACTATATTCATATAGCTTAAAAAAATCAAAAGGAAATAACTTAAAATTATTTTTTTTTCAACTTATTAGTGCAGAAAGTTATAGGTAGTTTAAGAGATAAGTTATAAACATTGCATTATAAAAGAGGTAATTCTTTATATATTTGTATTTGTAACATGATAAAAGGAAGGTTAAAATAAGCTTAATAAGATAAAAGCAATGTATTAAGTTCAGTTTATCTCAATCGTTTCAAAATTCATTAACGAATACTTCCTTTCTTCAATCTTTTACTGTGTTGTTCACCCTTAAACTAGATTCTATGTGAAATGACTTTATAATTGTTAAAATAGTGAGTGCTTTAGGCAAATGTTCATTAAGATTAAGGAAAATAATTAATTTTAGATCTGAAGTGTGAATAGTGTAAATAAAAACTGAGAATAAAATATTTTTCAATTGCAGAAAATCAGGCGATTTTTATTTTAGATATTCACTACTGCTTAACTACAAACCTCTAATCTTAAATATTTCTTTAAAAATGTTTAAAATAACGTACTTTATAATAGTTTAGAACTAAGCATTCTCAAATTTTATCTGGACAGAAATTGAACCTTTTTAGAGATTAATAAAATTTCAATAAAGTATTTGTTCGTGATAATTGTAAATTCTAACATTACAATGTAAATTGTAGAGTGAATGTCTTTTGAATAATGAATGTTTTTTGTCTTTTTTTGTAGAAATTTTTATTAATATCTGTACTTTGACAACAGTGTGCACTGTAAGAAATTCTGCATCAAAATACGGTATGAAGTACCAGCTCTTTGGGTACATCATCTGTAAAATCCATCTTCATTTAAAAATAATATACCGTAATTTTTACAGTAATATTTATTTAATTATAGTGATTCAGTGATTTTACAGTAATTATTTCCGGAAAAATAGCAGTATATTAAATTTTTATTCCGTAACAATCTGGTAAAAAGTAACGTCGACTTGAATGCCGGGACTTTTCACCATAATTTGATTCGGAATATTTTTCAGGAATAATTGAAATAACTGCATCGTTTTCTGCTTTTTAACTCAAAAATAGTTGCAAAATATTCACAAAAGGTACTTTTTTATTGAATTCATCTCAAAAGTAAAGTGTATGTTTGCATTCCTTATGATTCATATTACACTAAGAAAAACAATAGAACAAATTTCTCTACATTTCCCCCCAAAAGTTTAAAATAGAATCTCTTGTAAGGGGGGAGAACATTTAGAAATTTAGAAGAGAATTTTGCCTTTGAAAAAAAGCGTAAGTTAAGCTTGTAAAACTGAAAAGCTTTGCTTTAACAAATCAACTTCATAAATCCGACTTCATTTCATTAAAATCGATAGAAAACAGTAATTCCGTGAGCGAAATTCTGTACGCGATTTACAGATTTGTTGTAGCTTCAAAATATAAGAAATAAATCACTAGTAAACCTCTTTAATATCGACATTGCCTTTTCCAAATGCGAAGTATAAATTTCCAAAAATTCTCCGAAAGACATTCCGTTTTCCATTCGATTAAACAAGGATACCCGGAATAAAATGCATTTTCCTCGTCTTATTTTCGGGATAAAAGTGAAAAACTCCTGTTTTGACGATTTTGGCTCGACGAGTGATATATATTCTTTTTTGGGGGACAGAAATAGAAAAATGTGAGGTATAAAAGTTGGTTTCTCGGGGTAAGAATATAAAAATAAATGTTTTGCTTTTCTGCTATTTGTTCTTTTTTCTGTTATTTAAATTTTGAGGCTTTTACTTTGTACTAAAACATGTACGTGTCTATTATTTTGCTTGATATTTTGTTATCGCGCTAAATAGCTTACATTTTGAGATGTTTGAAATAAGATTTTGCATGTTTTGAAACTAAAAGTTTAACTAAAAGTCTATGTTTATCTTCATTTTGAATTAAAAAAAACATACTGAATTATTAAGATTTTTTCTATAATAAATAAGTTATTTTAAAAAAAATTTGCTTTTTCTTTTCTTTTTTTCTTCTTTCTTCCTTTTCTCTTTTTCTTCTTTCTTCCTTTTCTCTTTTTTGAAAAAGCGCTATTCGGTAAATTTTTTTTTAACCAGCATGAAATTTTTTAGTCCACAATGAAAAATATCGCTAATTACAAGAAATATAACTAATTAAAAAATAGCAAAAAGTGAAACTTACCAAACCAAAATCTTAGCAAAGTTTATTTTAATTAATACAGAATATCAATATATATTTATTTATAACTAATAATTGAAATATGTTTTAATTGTGCAACAGAAAATGTAATAGAATTAAACATTTCACAGCTTCGATGAAAATAATAAAATTTCATAGTAAATCAGCATTTTTAATTAGAAAAAAAAATTTGCATTTTATCATTTGTTTATTTTTTATTTTTTACTGTTTAAAAATGAATCGAACTTATTTAATAAAATGCTTAAAAAATGTGAATAAACAGAAAACTTTATAAAAAAACTAAGTAGGAAATGTTTTACACTGTAAAACAATTCTGTTAAATTTATAGAAAATAACTGTCAACTGGTATGCTAGTACAAAATCGTTTAATTTACAAAAAACACTGTTATTTAAAAATGGGAGCCTGATTTTTAAGCAGATAAATGCTGCTATTTTAACTAATAAAAACACTCTATTAATTTAATAAAAAACGAACAAATAATAACTATCTCAGAATTGTGGTCGGAGCAACCAGTGAGCAGAATTCTCGTGACGAATAAACTCTGGATGTCGAACACGGATTACATCACTGGGAGACGAGCGCAACAATAAAATAATTTCTGAATATTAAAAGGAAGTACAGAAACTAATCGTAAAATAATTTGAAAACAGTTGAAGTTACTTAACGGTGAGCAAAACTGCTTGGCAAAAACAGGAATCTGAATTGACAATATTTATACTCTTATGATTAGGGAGAAAAACAGAAAATAAGTGTGTTGTGAAAAATATCTTTAAACAGTTAAATATACTGAGAAAGTCTGTAAAAAAACAGGAATTTTTTGCTGCGCTTTGTGCTGCCATCTAATCGTGACTGAGAGTTTCGTATTCCAGTAGATCATGATCACCAATTGTGGAAGGCAGATCTCTGTAAATTCTTTATATACTGAAGGAAGTGAAGAAATATTGTGTTCTCAAACCTGGGATTCAAACATCAATTCCGTCTGTCACGAGGTTGCCAGATCAGTCCTCTTGGCTAAAGTATCAACCCGGCTGCAATGTAATAAATAATTTAAAAAGGTGGGCCTAGTGGGCACGGATAAAATTCCGGTTGCTTAACCGTATTTTTTGAAAACAGGCAATAAATGATTTTTCTCACAGTTAAGAGTTTAAGTAATAACTTTTTTATCGTTATTTTACTGCTTAGTTTGAAGATGGAAAAATAACAATTAAATAAATTGTTATTTAACCTTTTTTACCGAGAAATGCCTAATAGTGCAGTTTTGGAATTTTCCAAAACTTACGAAGAAATTTTGAAAGGTAAATAACAGAAATAATGCATCTGACAAATTTATTCCGATCAGCCAACAAACCCCTATTCGATTCTACATTTCGAGAATTTGTGAAGTTTCTTGAACCGTTATATCATTAAATTTGCTGCAATATTAATGTAATTTTAAATTTGACTCTATCATCATATTTATGATATTAGATACTACGGTGAATCTTAAATTTGACAACTTGAACAGATGCAGAGTTCAATTTATCATTTTATTGATGTAGCCGCAAATTTCCACCTATAATATGTTTTAACTATGTATTGATCTTTTCTGGTATGAGAAATTCGTGAATTTTTTATCATTTATATCTCAGAAGTTTGGAAACTCATTTATATGATAATTTTTGTCACTTAAATCAGCGTTTTTGTCTATAAAGTTTATTTATTTCGTTTAGAGCTTATCAAACATAAATCTTTCAACCTCGAAATTGAATTATAAGATTTTAGTAGACGTTATCTGCTAAACAAAAACCACTCCAACATTGGCATCAGAACTTTTTGAGATATTTCTAAGAATTGCAAGTTCACAAAGAAAAGAAAAGGAAAAAAAACCTGGCCGAATTTTATTTTCAAATTTGAGTTATCATAAAGAGAATAAAAGAATTGGTGCTTGCTGAGAAAAATAGTTGATTTTCTTTCTTAATATATCATCATTTAGAGCTAAAGTACTTATTTTTTTATCATACAAATGCTAAAAAAAAACATTTGTTGCTTATGCACAAATTTAACAATTTACATTTTTATGAAGGACTAGAGGTGTTTATAAGGATTAATCTTTAGGGCTGGAGAGCATTAGCAAGAGGAAAATAGTTTTTATTTCTATTTAATATTTTACGCATTATCTAGATATTAAAGTTGAGCGAGACTTGAAACCCTGAAGGTTAAAAGCTATAAAAAGAAAGCTGAAGACGGAAATGTTTAGAAATGTGTGGTGATTGAGACCAAGATCCTTCATGAGTTGTAGCGCCAAGGAATAAGTGAGTGAGGCCAAGACCCTTCATGGGTTGTAGCGCAAAGAAGAGAGTGAGAGAGGACAACATCTTTCAGGGGTTGTAGCTCCAAGGAGTTGCAGCTCCACGGAGTGAGTGAATGAATAATAAGATAATATTACTATAATTTTTTTTTATCTCAAGCAACCATTAATATCAAAACTATAAATTTCAACATAAAAAATTAAAATTAAACTCTCCACACTTTTACACTTAGAAGGTTCTAAATTTACTCTCCAAATAAAAAACCACACATTATAAAAGTATCCCTAGATATATCCATTTTTAACCGCCAAATGATGAGGTATCACGCAATACAGATATCCCACAGATAAATTTACCATTGCAAACTGCGTTAGTTGAGACGAAATATTTTTTTAAATACCGAATCCTTTCTAAATGCATTTTAATCCTCAATGTGTAATCTTTGACGAAGAACATCTTTAAAATTACTATTGGAAAAATTCACCTCGCCCAGATATTATGCAAATAAATATTTATGAATTAAGTTAAATTATTCACTATGATTCAGCTTTTATGGAATAGGATTTAAATTGTTAATGCCACTAATACCACATTTGGACAGATGAGTTTAGATGAAAATATTTTCCATACATATTAAATGAAGCGTGAATTCATATTTGTTTTGCTGCGCCGGATTCAAATTGAGTGAATATTTGAATAAATGAATTAAAATGCGTTTATTCTCATAACAGATAGGAGTATGATAAAAATACTTTTCAAAGACTTCACTGCAATTTAATTATTTTTAATTTAGATTTGCCAAAAGAATTTTTAACTGCAACAGTTTAAAAGTTAAATGAAGTTAAAAAATATTTTGGTCTTTATACTTTTAGAATTTTCGCGAAACAAAAATTGCAAATAGCAATTTATTTAACTGTTATTCAGATTATTTAACAAAAACAGTCAAATGATAGTAAAAAAGGTGACATCCAAGCTATTAACTGTGAGAAAAGTCGTTTGTTGACTGTTTTCACATAACACGGATAAACAATCAAAAATTTTATCCCACCAACTTGGGTGGGCAAGCTAATTAAGCCACTTAACTCCTTAGTAGCCAAGAGGGCTTGGCATTCAATCTCATGATCAGCTGAATGGGGGTTCGAATCCCCGTGCTGACCTCACAATGTTTCTTCCATCCCTTTTATACATGAAAAGTTTTTAGTTTTGAAAAGTTTTAACTTTTCAATTGCCTATTCTGGACAATTAGAATACTGTACTCTCATTTTTACCCATAAATGCCAGCACTTCACAGCTTCTAACCATTAAAATGTATAAAATTTCCCCTCTCTCTTAATAGACGACAACACCAGATAAGCCATATCCCACGGATAACACTGTTTGACAAGGCACAACTCAACCGCAACCTAACTCAAATGTCCATTACCTAACGAAAAACCTAACGCCTATGTTCAGTTAAACTTCAATTTCATGTTTTTTTCTTAAACCACCCCTGCTGCAAAAGGTTTCTAAACCGCAAAGAAAAAGAAATGTTTCTGACCGTGCACTTTAATTGGATGAATAGACTGCAATAGATCCGTAAATTTAAAAAGAAAATTCCAATAGTGCTATAACTTTAACAATTAAACAGTCGAAGCTATAGATTTATGAAAATAAAAAAGGTCTTTTTTATAAAGAAATATTTTTAATTAAAAAAAATCCATTCTTTTCGACTCATAATTCGTAATTTTTTGCAAAAACCTGTACTCTAATAAGTCTAGCTATGTGAGTGTAAATGTAACTTTTTTAATTAAAAATTATTTTCATTATAATTTTAATTTGATTCCATCTCAATTAATGAACGAAATTCTGAAATGTAATTGCAACTTTTCCACCACTTTATTTTAAATAAATTTTTTTTAATTTTATTTCTAAACAAAAGTAAAATAATTTGAAGAAAGATATTAGTAATAAGTTTTCATTAATTGGAAAAGATCCATATATTATCTAAGTTTGATTCTGAATATCATTCTTATGAAATAATAAAAAAACTTAAATAATTAATAATTAAAACAATAATTACTGAACAAATGTACTCTAAATTTAGTTCTTTATTATTTGAAACTAGGTATTTTAGGTATTGCACCTTGGTAGGGTTTGTCTTACGTTGTATAACTAATTACCATTACCACAACGTAAAATACATGTTTAAAATTTAAATAAACATATAAATCATTTATCTAATATTTCATAAAAAACACCAAAACAATGTAATAATTAGTCAATATTTCAGGGATGACAGCTTACCAAAACGTAAATTAATTTTTTCTCAAACAAATTAATCATGCAGAATTATTAATTGAAATCATTCACAACTTATCATCTAAAATCGTGTAAAAAAAGGATCACATTATAGTAACTCATTTCTTTTTCTTTTTTCTTTTTTTTAAATTTATGGAACATAATCTAATATTGCAAATATTAGGTTGTGCTTTTATTTAAATATTTAATTAAATATTTCCTGCTTTTATTTATCATAACTTATACAAGAAGAAAAAGAAAAAATAACATTAAAATTGTTATAGAAAATGCCACTAAGAGTTTAAAGTTTTATCATGCTCACTATAGATTTAAATAATTAAAATCAATTTCAGACAGTCAGCTCATATTTTTATCAAAATAAATCTTGCACGAAAAAAGGAAGATCCTGAGTAACTTTTGATTTAATAATTGAATTTTTACATACTAGGACTCAACCTTAATGGTTCAGCGACAATGAAAATTAATTAGTGCAGATATTTTAATTTCCCACACAATAAAGCACTTTCTCTACTGAAACATACCTTTTTTCTTAATTAATTTGGAACCCAATAGTTAGGTCAGTAGTGCGGCCAAAAGTTTAGACTAATTAAAGTTGATTTCACTTTAGGAGTATTTTACCTTATCTTTCAAGATTTTTGAGCAGATTGAGAAATTTTTGCTCATAATTATGAAATATGTTTATCCAAAAATGGTGCCTAAAAGGATTTTCAATAACTATTTTTTTATTTTATTTAATAATAGTCAAAAAATATTGCATCGACTGTTCATTCTGGAAATATAAATTTCAAAATCATCTTCTAGAACGTATATTATACGGAAAATATAAATTTTGAACGAAATCAAATTTGAACGTTTCGGAGAAATTGAAGAAACATACGTTTTCGAAATTTAATTACTTAGAAATAATTCTAACAATCTTGTTCAAATTTTCGTCTTTGATATTTAAAATTACAATCTTTAAAATAATTTTGAAATCAGTGGAGAGAAAGGTATGTTTTAGTCAAAGAAAGTATGTGTATGTGATTTCATAACTTAAATTATTGTTTACACTAATTAATTAACTTATTTAAGGTCAATCCTTTGAAACATTAAGATTAGGTCAGAAAAAGTTTCGAAACCTCATTTGCATATTTGCATTCAATGGAGCAGGCTGAATGAGTGAAAATTCATTATTCAGCCTGCTCCATTTTTTTTCGTACCGAACGTGTGTATCTAAAATTCCTAATGACTGTCATTTTTGAAAAAAATAACCACCAGTAATTCACTCATGCGACTATATTGATTGCAATTCAAGCAAGGAAAAAAACCAGGTTACAAATCTTGTCCAGAAATGCATTATGCTAAAAAGTTTAGAATTAAATTATAATAAATCTTACATTACAAAGAAATTGGTAACATAGTTAGAGATAAATGTCAAATGCCGAGTTCATTGAATTGGGGCGAATGATAATTACCTGCAATTTTGAACATTGTATACACGTAGTAGTTCACAAAAGCTCATCCGGTTAAAAATAACAAAGCAATTTGGCAAGTGCCACTATTATCCTTTCTGAGAACGTAGCCATTATATTTATGAATAAAACATCAGTTACAAAAGATCAAGTAAGGTGAAAAAAATGTATAAAAAATCAAGCAAATAGTTACCATATTTGAATTAATGAGGTTTTGCGCTAACTAAAGCTGTTCTAAATGCAAAAGTATTCAAAAATTCTTAAAAATGTCTTGAACTGTTTGTGCATAAAGAAGGAAAATTCTAGATAGAACTTTTGATAACACGTATTCAAAAACCAAGTCCAGTTGCTTACCATGCCCGACCATCTGAAACTGTCAAATTTAGCCAAATAGTAAAATAGTTTTTCAAAACTTAATATATGTGTAAAAATAATTTGAGCCAAAAATTGTGACAAATCTAGAATAACAGAAAACGTATTTCTTTTAAAAAAACGGTTACGATTATGTAATCAAATGATTCAGTTGAATTTAAAATGTAGCAGACGATAACAATTACAGTATTTTATACCAAACAAATTAAAACATTTGAGTTTAAAAGAACGATATTTAATTTGAAGATTAACAATGTAATTCGTGATCGCAACGAACTATAGGGGGCGTTGTTGTATGAGACGAATACCTGCGATTTCTGTATGACCAGTCCTTCAGTTACTCTGGAGACTTCTTTAACGTAGCGTGTAGCATTGTAAAGTTCCTTCTTTATTGTGGCTTATTAAATTTAAAAAAGACAAATGTTTAATATTCTTTCTTATGCAAACGAAAACAAAATGGTATCTCTTTTTCTGGAGAAGGAACATTCAAAACACATCTGAAAAATATTTGTAAACAAACAGAAAAAAATATGTATCTTCCTATTAGAGTTAAAACCTAATGCCTGGGAAATAGTTCTACTAAATTTAATGATATAACATGAAGGGCCTATTTAAACTTTACATTCCATAGTTTTAGGAATCATATTGCTTCAAACATTAAGACAATCAAAAAGTATACATAAGCCTCATAATTTTATATAATTTAATTTTGTAAAAAAAGTTTTTTGATAACAATTTTTATCAAAAAATTATAAACTAAAATACGTAAAATAAAGAATTCTTAGGATAAAAAAATGATTTAAAAAATTCCTCGTATTGAAATAAAAAACTTTCATATTGTTTCTTTTTTTATTCTTATACTTCTCAGTCTGACGTAAAAAACTATTCTGCAGAGAACTGTGATCAAATAAGGAAAAAAAATATTTACAAGCAAATTTTTAATTAAAAATCACAACACTCACCTGCTTTATAAATCTGGAGAATTCCAAATGAAATGTTCTTCGTTTGAAACTTTAATTTTCAAATAATATATACATAGATTATCCTTTCATTACTTTTAGATAACATACCACGCAGCAAAATTTTATAATTGTATGATCTCGATATGAATTTCAATATGTAACTTGAAAACAGAATAGCTGAATTCTAGTTGAAATTATTCCTTCAAAACTAAAAAATACTTACCAAGAAAACGATAAAAATGCATTAATAATCAGCACAGATGATACTATTTCAAGTAATTCGTATGATTCCTTATTGTTGTTTTCCGAATTATATAGTTACCGAAATATATACTATTCTATAAAGAAGAAGAATATTCTATAACTATTACAGCTCTGTACGTTCTGAATTCACATTTATTCATTGGAATGAAGAAAGCAATGTTGACATCACTTTAATTTGTAATGAATTAAAGTGAGATAGAAAAAATGTATTTTACCGTAATACACACATCTGTAACATTACAACAATCACCGTCATTACAACAACAGTATGCGATTCCGAAATCGGAAGTTATCAGTTGCAAGTTTATTGATAATAGAAGTTAAAAGCTATTGAGGAATTTTTCTTCAAATGTTTCTGTGTTCTGTTTCTGAAAGATTTTCCAATGTTATAGAGAGTTTTTTCAAGTTCTTCGGCCTTTTTCTTAGAGAAATTTTGCTTCTTATTTGCTGCTTAGAAAATGGCGTCTGATTCTGCCAATGATTCTGATGGAACTAAATTAAAATTTAATAAATAAATGCCAGATATTTTCAGGCTCCCGCTAGAGGGTGTACTCAAGCGTTGCGATCGTGCTCATATACTGTTAAATTGCATGTGTTGCTGCATGCATTTTTTATTTTCATAAATTTTCCGAAACATATTTTATACAGACTTATTTGTTTTCAAATTTTTCCCAAAATAAAAATATTGCTACAGAATAGATTGTTTTTTAAACAATATGCAAATCGATGTTCATTTATTCAACATCAAGAAATTATGAGGAAAATTAGAAAACAATTTTTTGCTTTAAAATTCTTTACTTATGGAATTCTTTGATATTATATAATTGTTTTGTTTGCTTGATTATTTTTTTACATTAAGTTAGTGGTATTCAATTTCTTATACTTTGGGGAACCCTTTGAGTTTACCGTTTCCTTTAAAGATCCTCTTCATCAAAGAGAAGAAAAAATTGGATTTTAAAGATTTATCCTATTCAAAAGCTTTATATTAATATTATTGCTGCATCTTTACTTTATCCCTATTCAAGCATCTTAAAAAAATTAATGGTAATGTAACTAATAGGGATAATTTCTGGTATTCTAAAATTTATTCTATGACGAAACAGCAATGCTTTAAATTATAATAAATTAATCAAAGGAATTTTTTTATTGAATTGACGGTGATTGCTTTTAATTGCTAACTATTTTTATATATGGAATCATTATCGAAATATGCAATCTAATATCATCTTACACATCCAATCTGTTATTGTATTTTGTTTTTGTTGCAATATTCAAAGAGAAAGATTTTTCAAATACACTAGTAGAAACAAATGATACTGAATTTTTCGAAGCTTTTTTTTAACAATTTTTAGATATTCTATTTTTATTTCAACACAAAAATGCAGAATGTCAACTCGACTAAATTTTTGTTTCAATTGAGAGTCGGTCGACATATAACCTTGATTCTCTCTTTTTTTAAATGGAAGTACAGAGCGGACGCAATCTTCAAAAAATTTGGATCCAAAACAATTTTTCTTTTTGAACAAGAAAATATTCAAACGATGTTTTTTTTCTTCTTCTTTTTCTCTCTGTTTTAGATCTGATAAATGCAGGACCGAACTAATTTTTCCATTTTTATAAAAATTAGCGCTACTGTCCAGTAAAATATTATGCAAATTAGGAAAGCATTCAATATTATCTGCACATAATTTATTTTTAGGAAAGTGTTCTCAATTTTTTTGTACCCTTGTAATAGTGATACTTGTTCGTTGTCCGTTGTATTGAGCTCATTGAAATAAGTTAAAAGTAAATGTTAGATACACATTTTCTGAATCTAAACTGTGATATTTAATTTCTGAGTGCGTAATAGCGAAAGTGCATATTGGCATATAATAATTCTTATTTTATCTTTTAATTCTCAAAATCTTGTCAATACTTTTCTTTAAGATAAACCCGCTGCAGAAGTCTTTTATATAAACTTCCTATACTTTCACTCAATACATTGAAACTTTCATCTTCATCTTTATTCATCTTCATTTGATAAAATTTAGGATTTTAACATTATCAAAGTACTTTTTTAAGTTTTTCGGGTCTTTTCGTTAGTGCGAGAGCTTATCAATGCAGTTAACAATTATTACTTCTCATGTGAGAATTTTTTGCTTCATTCATGCAACTATGCCGCTTAGTTTTCCAAGTATTGTCTTAGCATTGTTATATACTTCATTCAATAATTTCAAAGATATATCGTACTAATTGAAGTATAAATTTATAAAATTAAAATATTTCTCCACAGTTGATCTACGAAGAGAAAAAAATATATAGTCAAAAGTAACTTTGCCATGTTTTTGGCTCAATGGAAGCATCAAGAAGCTCAGCAGTTTTTACTGAAAAGCTTTTCATATGATTTTAGTAAAATGAACAATAAAATATGATTTTCTATGTGGTAAAATTTGGAAAATGTAGTAAAATTTTGTGATTTTATCTTGATACCAGAGAGTTTCATAAAAAGAATTTATTTGCTTAAGTTTACTTTTCTGTTTTTATTATTTTTATTTTTAAATGTCTGGAAATACGAGATACAATTTGGTAACCAGAATTTCTGGTAAACTATTTCTTTAGAAACGGAAAAATTACCAAATGAATGGTTTCAATACCATACATTCTGGTTTCATTAAACAGAATTATGGTGTTTCCCCAGAAATGTCATTACAATATTGAACGGTAATTTTACAAGAATTTTTTTCGAAATGCAATGTATGCTGTAACTATATTTCCTTTAAGACAATAATATTCCATTTTCCAAATTCAGTTTCTTGTAACATATGTCGTGACACAAATGATTATAAAACCGAATCCTTATTTTTGAAAGAAATTCCAAGCAGTCGTTTTTTATTGCCTAAAAAAGAAACCGTTTTCGTATGTGCACACAAAAACAAGCAAAGAAATAAGAACATCACAAAAACTATTGGTCGCGTTGCTAAAACACGGCAACAATTATTCATCATACACTGTTAGAAATTTCTCGGAAAAAATGGTTAAACAACAATTTATTTAATTTTTATTTCATAATATTCAAGCAAAACAGTCAATTAATCATAAATAAGATGGTTTTCAATATATTGACAGTGAAAAACTATTGTGCGAACCATTTATTGAGACATTGCATACTAAGGTAATGTTATTTTATTTGTTCATAACTAACTAAAGGACCAATACTTTTGATTTTAAACTTTAAATTTTTGAAAAATGAACGAAATCGAAACGTAATAATATTAGAGAATAATTTTAAGATAGGGTGGTAAGTAAATATTGCTTGTAAATACTTTCAGACAAGAGATAAATACACCGTAAAAACTATGGTGTGATACCTATCTCAATTTCATATTCAAAAACTTTGAACATTATATAAATGTTTACTTTATTTCAAGTAAATATCAAATCGAGAGTTCTTACACACTTCAAAGGATAGGGCTAAATCTTAACACCAAAAGCTGATGTAACTCATATCAAGATGTAGCTCGTTAGAACATCGTATTTTTATATCGTATTTTTACATCGTATTTATTTTTGTGTAGAACATCGTATTTTTCAGTGATCCGCAAGTTTGATGAACAATTATTTTATAATTAAACATTTTAACTTAATTCTTATGTTAAATGATGGAACGACATATTTTAAACGAAAAAGAAATGCTTTTGGGTCGTTAGTAGAAGTCTGAAGGCTAACAAATGTACAATTTCACAATTTTAAAATTTGTACAATATGGCGGCCAAGATGACGGTTTAGTTACATGAAATGTACAGGAGAAATATGAGTTCTTCTTTTCAGATAGAAATTTCAAAATGGTCATAGCATGTTTAATACCAAGCATGCTTCAATCCTTTTTACTAATTGATAATAGATATTGATTGTTGACGATTACCTGCCAAGTAATTTGCTTTTCGTTACGGATTGATTTAACGAACTGCTCTTATACACTGTTATAAAGTGCGTGTATGTTCTTAGTTGTATAGTAAAGATATTTATGTTTTTCTAAGATTTACATAAATATGTAAATTGTAAAAAATTTATTTAATATTTATTTTCTAGTCGGTTCAGTTTTGTTCAAATTCATATTAATAATGTGTCTGTACTTCGTGTGTATTTGATTTGCAGACTAATTTTATTTTAAGGAATTTCGTGTGTACGAATCGTAAATGTATGATTATTACTTTACATCGCATTTTGAAAGTAACTTTACTGTTTCTCATATATATATAGACACATCTTGCTCTCACTATAAATTTTAGTGTAACTGAATAAAAAACATGGGGGCTGCTACTTAAAAATATAAAAATAAAGGAACTCTCTAGGAATAACAGGATCTATTCTACTGTGGAACACTCAGTGAAACACCACGTGGTGTAAGGAGGTTGCCACCCCATTTTCGCAAATCAGGTATACGAAAACTTTTACAGTGTCATTAATTTCAAAGTAAATACCGGTATAACTTTTATTAGTTTTGCACTTAGGTATGCCGACCCTCCTGTGCAGGGGTCAGGGAACTAACCTTATGCCAGAAAGTTTCTGGGTTCGAATACCGGGCAAGGCATGGATGTTTTTCCTTCTCTGTACTATTTATCCTTACTGTGGGAGCAACGTTGGCCCATCTTATATGGTGCCCTGAAAGAGGGGTCAACAAATCTGCCTTTCAGATGCATGTGTGACGAAAGGTCATTCTACAGGTTGGCATTGGAAGAAAGAAAATACGGTAGGTCTGCAACTTTCTTTGTAGATTAAGGGTCACTTCATGATATTTTTATGTGATATGCTAATACACAAAACAGTATGACAACAATTGTTTTTGGAATCTTCTTTTTCTTCAGCACGATAGACCCTTACAGGCCTTGGCTACCTCAACCCCACATAGCCTCCAAAGCCTTCTGTCCAGGCTGGTGACTTCTTTCAGTCGTTTATCTTTAATACTTTTAGATCTTTAGCAGTGTCATCCAGCCATCTAGTTGGAGGTCTTCCTCTAGCCTGAGATCCCGAAGGATTTTTAAAGGTGGCGTTTCGGACAACATTATTTTCTGGACCTCTCCAGATATGGCCAAACCATCTGAATCTATTCCTTCGGATGACCTGCACTATCTGTGGCGATCCATCGAGTCTATATAATTCAAAGTTGTATCTGATTCGCCAACAGCCTCTTTCCTGTACTGGGCCAAAAATATTTCTAAAGATTTTCCTTTCAAAACCACCAAGAGTACGCTGAGTGTCTGCGTTTAGTGTCCATGTTTCACTTGCATAGAGCAATACAGGTAGAATAAGAGTCTTAAAAATTTCAATTTGAGTTTTTCGACTGATTTCCACGTATTGTTGAGGTTTCTGAACTGGAAGTTTTTTACAGTGTGGGGTAGTTGGCCCCACGCCAAACCCCCAAGCTGGAAGGCCAGGGTGTTCCTCTTTGTCTGATGTCTCCACTCGGACCTGTCCGGCTTGGGTGACCCTGCCAGTAGCTAAGCTACCGCCGGCATTGTTTTTAGAATATATAGAGAAATATGAATTTCAGCTAACGCCAAATTTGATACATTTTGCTGTTCTTTAATTATTTTGCAATTCAGTATTGGAAAACAATCTAATTTGAAAAATAATGCCTATATATAAAAACGTTTAAAGGTATATGGCATAAACTCTTTATTCTGATACAAATTATAAACTATTACATAGAATACTTCTTTCCCCTTGGAAACATAAAAATTAAAATGGCTGAGATCAAAACTTAAAATTCTTTAATTTTAACTCGTTGCCATAACAACCAAAAATCATTAAACAAATACATTACAAACGATTTAGATTTCCCATTATAATATCGGCAAACTCAAGCAAAATAAAGAGAAATACATCTCTTTGATCTCAAACCGTAACACTCCACCGATTTCATAGAGACTTTAGTATCTCCAGTTTCATTGTACTCTATTTCTTTTTTTTCTCTTCTTCCATTTAACTGTCATGTGATCTTTTAGTGATTCATCAGCATTCAGCTCGGTAAGCCCAAAAAGCACGTTTTTGAACGCATTAAAAATTCAAGATTTTTCTTTGGACCAAAAATAGAGTTCACAGAAGAGCAGTTTGCAGGGAAGAAGCAGGGTTGGAAAGAAGAAAAGTTATATAAGCCCAGAATGCAGGTCCTTATGGGATTTGATGTTAGACGAGAGCTACATTTCAGTTGAAGCGCTGTATCGTAGTGCGGACGTGATCTTAGTATCGTTTTTATTTTGTGGCAAGAGTTGCGAGGGGGGCTAAGAAAAGGAAAAAATAACGTGAAATGGTCTGTTTAATGCATGCTTCAGTAGTTGTCAAGAGAACGATAGAAGAGAATATTTCAATACAACGTTTTCTATTATTTTTATTGCTCCCGACGGAATATCTATCTGGGTTTGAATATTTAATGCGTTAAGTGAAATTCAAAACCAAAAATTCTGTAAATTATTTCTCTTTTGAATATTTTCTTTGAAAAGTAAAATTAAACTCATTAATCACAGGAAGAACTTTGTTAACCATTTTCGGTTGCTTTTCTTTCTCTGTTAAAAAAATCTGAAAGTTTAATAAAAAAATTAAAGGCATTCAATTTGCTAGTATTTCTTACTTCCATTCCAATTTATACAGAAAAAATATGGAAGAAAAAATAGAAAAAGCATGAACAATAGACTTGTCTGTTGTTTCTTACATTCAAACACGTGGGATTTGCTTAACAAATTAATTCACTAACCTCTTAGTCATCCTATCACGTAGTGCGAATCATTTCAAAATCAAATAAAATATGTTAGGGAGACGTGTGACGTCCGATTATATGTAAAGAAAGCTAGCATCGATAAATAGAATTGACAGAAGAGCAGCTTATAAAGAAGAAGCAGAATTCGAAAAAATATACATATCAGCTCAGAAGCCAGTTTTATGCGATTTGATGTTAGAAGAAAGCAGCAGTATGCCCATCGTGTCGCATAGCGAACGTGGTCTAGCAATCTTTATTATTTTGTGGCAACCACTGTGAGCGGAATGTCCGGCTCGAGATGACCACAGAGCTGATGTAAAGTATCCTCAGTCGTAGATGACTAATGCTTAGAAATTCCTTGCCTTCGGGATAACCGAAAAAGGTTTCCGAGGTTTTCCTCTCCATGAAACAAGTTAGTTTTATCAAGAAGTCCTCCACGAGGGCAAGTTTGTCCCAATACCTGATCAAGGAGTTCCGTTGCTTTCTGGGCCGTGTTCAAGATTACAGGGCTACGAAATTTAAAATTGATAGTCATTGATATTTTCAGAATTGGGTTGGCTGTTAAACGCACGTTATATAAAAATGTAATAAAATTGTGCATGTCACTTCGACAAAATGTTCGCTCGGACCAGAAAGTTTCATGAAATTTGAGTGTCCTACTTTACAGTGCTTAGGAAAGTTGCTAAGGTTGCGCACGATTTCTGTTGCTCTTCAAGGGAAGACCAAAAGACTTCGACTCATCTAATTAGGAGTCAAAGTCTTTTGGTTTACTGTCTCTCATTGGCTCACCAAGTTACCCCCAAAATCCATTAAAAAATATAAATTTTCAAAGACGAAATGAATGCAAACTTTTTTTTTCTTCAAAAAAAGGTAAGCTGCATGCTGAGTGAGATGTCTTCGGTCTAATGCTCTCTGCTTTGGCACTAAGGCAGGCAGTCACCCTTGTCCTACGATGAAGTGCAAGTCAAACAAAAATTTAAAGCTGCATAAATGGTAAGTGGTATACCGCTTAGGTTTTCGACGCAGATAATAAATTCTAGGCCATGTTCCACCTCGAGTACTCGTAAAGCTTTAATTAAAGGACACGAGTGATTTTATCAACAGGAACTAACAAAAAGCTTAACATAAAGCTTAACTCCAATCTTCAGATCAATTTCGCTTTTTCTTACAATTTTCTTTGAGTATAATCTTTATGGTTAATTGAAGGGATCGACATTTGCCGGTTATTTTTCAGTAATTTTATTATGAAAATTCTAGCAGAGCAAAGTAAGTTGTACGTAAAAATCTTTTTTTATTTATCTGTTAAATTTATCAGTGGTCGAAAAAATTTTGAAAAGTAAAATATTTAAGTTTTTACATCACTTTTATCTTCGTTATTTTTATTGACAAAATCCAATATTTGAGAGGAATCAATAGATTAGTTTTTAAGAGATAACAGTTTAAAAATAAGAGTACTACTTTACGAGTACGAGTAAAAATACTTTGAGATTGCTAAACATGCAAAAAGGGAAATTAGCATTAAGTGGTGTGAACTTTCGTCAGCTTACTTTTTCAAACTGTTGGTGCTATATTTTCAAGATTGCAGCTACATATCATCCATATTTTGAGGTGAGAATACAAATACTCCTAAAGATGTCTTAAATATTCAGGAAAAAGGTATGTTTTACTGTCTAATTGCGTAGTTTTTGTACTAATGAATATGATAAGTTGTTCTGATGATTTTCTGTACTAATTAATAAGCATATTTTAGGTAAAGCCTATGAACCATAAGAATTAAACTCTACTGCGAGAAAATGAGAATTGAACTCTACTGTGATAATTCAGAGTGTTTTTCTTTTGAGCATTGCATAATTACGTTTTACAACCAATCTAATTCTGAGAATATCAATGATTATCATTGCTGAACTGCGTAACATGGTAGTATAGAACAGAACCCATAAGACAACGAAACCCTTTGATCAAGCATTGGGACAAGCTTGCCTTTGTGGTGGAATTCTTGATGAAACTAACCCATGATCGCGTTACGTGAGGAAGAAAAACGCGAAAGCCTTTTTAGGTTATCCCGGAGACACGGAGGTTCTGCATAAGTCGTCTTTAACTAAAGATGCTTTACGTCAGCTCTGTGGTCGGTGCGAGCCGGACGAAGAATTCATATAAACCAATCACCGTTGGCTTTCGTACCTTGAGCACCTCGCTGGGAAGTGAATACTCTACCCCATGAATCACCATGTCTCTCGATGTCCAATTATCAATTATAAAGTTAAACACATGAATAGAGTCAAAACATAATTAGCAAGTTTTTGAAAAATGCATTCAAATGATTACTGACGGCTCTTGCTTTTTAAATCACCCATATATTCATAATAATTTACTTATTCAGAATCTTTTATAGATTCATAATCATTTATATATTCAGAATCATTCATAAATTCATAATCTTTTACAGATTCATTATCATTCATATATTCATAAACATTCATATATTAATAATCATTTATATATTATATTATCTAATATATATAATTCTCTTACGTGGTTCCCAAATTTTGGCTGTATTTCTTTTCCGCCAGTGGAAACGTTTGCTTTGTTTTGTGTACGCTACTATTTCTCTTACATGGTGAATCGACCAATGATTGCAGCTAAAAATGTCACATGCCAAATCTAGCTGAGGTGGCTCAACATATAGCGCTTTTAAAAACGGAAACGGAAATAACCAGAGAGCATCAGCTGCCGCAATCTCATACTATTAAGCTAGACAGAAGTGAGTAGTCTTTGTCGATAGATCTCCATTTTAGTATTTTGTCGAAAGCGCTTTTTTCACAAATTAATATATTACGAATTTATTTGACGATTTTTGATTTTTATCACGAATTATACTATAGCCCATTTCTAATAGGTTTAACGAATTACATGTCATTTATTTGAATTAAAATTTATTTTTATGACTTAGTATTTACTAAAAAGATGTAATTTTTTTTAAAAAAAAGTTTTTATATGGATTTGAATGATTGTTTTGAATTCTTAGGATTTTGTGCATTTGCAATATACCTAAGTTAGTAGCGAGCGAAGCCAGCTAGGATTTGCGAAGCAAACCATATAAGATTACGTAGCAATTTTCGGGGGGTTGGCAAACGTTAGCGAGCAGGGGGCACAGCCCACTAGTATTTATATATTCTTCCATGTAAATTGAAACGTTTTTAAATTTCTAAAAAAAATTCTTAAAAATTTTAAAAATTAATTAAAAATTGTAAATTTAATTATTAAAATTAATTAAAAATTTGTCAAAATTCTTAAAAATTGTAATTTCTTCAAAATTGTAAAAACTTGTAATTAATAAAATTGTCTATTAAAAAAATTACCAATTCATTCACTTTATTTTTACAATCATGACTTGGATTTTAACATTACTGTGCTTTTAATTAATAAAGTTGCCATATTCAAATAGTTCACTCATTAAATATAAACAGAAAACACATTTATATTCCTGGCACCAAGAGTAAGATCCATTCCATTAACCCAGACTCAAAAATCTTTTAATGCTTTCAAAACAAAAACTTAGTTAGTTGAACAATTTTAGTCAGCTTAAACTACACTGATGTGAACTAATACAAATGGTTTTGCGGTGAAGATATCTTTCCCTGGCATATATCCAAACATCCAAAACAGAGATAGTACAATCAATTTAGATACTCCGTGGTCTAACCGGTTCATAATGTCAGATCAATTATAGACGGGTGACTGCTTATCAGAAATAGGCATCCGATTATCAAACTATGTATAAGTTTTCTTATTTAGTCTAGAGGCATAGGAGAGGCATCTGACTGCTTAATGTAAGTTTCTGGAAAAGATAAGAAACTTAATGTCTTTTTTTAAACGTCTCCAACAGAAAAACCTGTGGAGCATTTAGAAATTTCATGCAAGAGTTACTTCGAAGACGGGAAATGCAATTTATTTGTTTTAGTACCGAAAATATGTTACTTTTATGAAAGAAAAATAATATTTTGGCGTTGTTATTATGTATAATTCCATTACAGCGTTTCTGATAAAAATTATTTTAATATTTATTTTTTGTCATTTCTAATGTCTTCTCATAATATTATTTAAAAAGATTTTTTTAAAGGCAATTGGATGTATAACTGCAAATCAATCAATTTACAAATGAATCAATTCCATATTAACGAAGCAAAAATTCTCAATTTAATATTTACTTGTATTCTAAACAATCATTTTTTTTCATTTTTATGGTGTTTATCATTTTTATGGTTTTAAAATGAACTTATGATGATTATTTTATAATACTGTTTGTGAGAGTAATCTAACTAATAAATCTTTATTGATTTCAAAAAATTACACTTTGTTTTCAATTGACCAATTTTGTTCAAAACATTAATCTTTCTTTTATTACAATTTTTATAAAATTAAAAGAATTTTAATAACTTCATAAGATGGTGAATAATATGGGTCATTTGAAAAAATAAGACTAAAGTAATTGATGCAGGCAGTATTTTATATCCCATATATATATATGGTGA
>NC_092213.1:65010752-65037302 GCF_043381705.1 Parasteatoda tepidariorum
ATATATATATATATATATATATATATATATATAAAATTTGTTTTGACATTTTGAAAATTAAGAAAAATTGATTCTGAAAAAATGAATTCGGAATTTGAATTTTATAGTTAAGGTCGTTTTTGCGATGTTTAAAATTTTAAATTACTATTTTAATTGAAAGTGAATTTGCTCTGATAGATTTCTCCTGTGATATAATGTCTTCTAAAGGCTAATTTGGTCAACTATGAAGAAAGTTTGACAAATGGAAATTAAAAGAAATACTAAAATTTGTGCAGCAATATTAAATGTTTTAAGAACAGAAGTAAAGATTTGAAATTTTTGTAATTAAATAATTTTATTCACCTATATATTTTCAATAAATTATTGTTCTTTTTTCATAATAATAATTATTTTAATGATTAAAAACAGCACATACACCAAGTTGATTAACCAAATTGGTAAAAAGTACCGACATTCAGAGTGTCGGTACTTTTTATCATCAAATCAAATTTTACGAAACAAAAAAATCTGTTATATCATAATTTTCGTAGTAATAATTTCGTTCACTGCAAAATCACTGAATCACTTTAATTAAGGAGATATATTACGGTAAAATGATGGTTTAAAACTTTACGGTAAAATGTATTTTACGAAATTCGCACTCAGGATGCCATTAATTTCACCAAAACTTTAAATTAGGATTAATTATGGTCCATCTAACTCATATAATTTAATTGTTTTTCTATTACTCAGTTTTTTTTTAAAAAAAAGTAAAGATTCAAAATAATCTATTTATTCACTAGCCATTGTTTGGGTTCTAAAATAAACTTTCTGCTTTTACAATAAGGCTGCTCTACTTTTATGAAGAGAAAATAGCAAGACAAAATTCTAGCGTCTCAATAAATATATCTAAACGCTATTCTTTTATCCATAAATATAGATAAAGGGACTTACAGCGGAATTTAGAAATAATCTTTTTGGATCAAAAGATTCCAAAACTTTAAAAAATGATGATATCAAGTTGAAGAGAAACTTGATAAATATGCAAATTTCTTGGTTGGAGATCCTTAGTAAGAAAATAGTTAAGTGCACAGTGAATTTTTGGGAAATGTTGTTATCGGATAAAATGTTTTTTTTTTTAAAAAGATCGACTTAAATAGGAGAGATATGTAAAATATTTTTTTCTAAAGATCAAAATGATTTAAAGAAAGTATTTTATTATTTATTTGTTTCTTTTTTTTGTATTTTTGAAACTCAATCTTTTTTGGTTTAAATATTTCTAAAATTGTTTAAAAAAACATAACTCCATATTATGCATTTTTATTGAATCGAAGACACTATAGTTTGACTACGATCACGAGCTTCTTATAATTTAGATTGTTTATGGTGCAAATAGAACTACATGTATTTCGTAATAACTATAAGATATTTACATTGCTCTAAATCACAGCATTGATAGCAGAATTTTCGCTCATTGTTTTAAGATTGTATTAACTATTTTTATATAAGTTATTTTCTTATTAATGACTGGTTAATTATTACATAACGCGAAATTTTCTCTTTCCAGATCACCATTTGTGTCTGGAATACTTAGAGATGGCGAGTAAAATGTAAAATGATGTATTTTCAAACTATCGCCAAATTTAAATTTTTAAAGTTGTTTGAAACCATGTGTTTATTTTGTTTGTTATTCGCTTGAAACTTGTTTTTTAAACAAAGCACAAATATTAAAATTAACGGTAAATAAAACAAAAAAGTTCAGGAGTGTGCTGATCGAGAAACGATACCAATTTTTCTTTTAACAGAAACTCAAAAAGTGCCATAGTAGTACTGATGCAAGTGACTCTTGATTAATTTTGGTAATAGCTATTGAAATAAAAAAAGCTATTGAATTAAAATAGTAATTTACTAAAAAGTGAAATTATTGGGGTTGCTACTAAATTCATTTAGGAGAAAAATGAAAAATTTTCATACTATAATTGACGTCTGTATAGCTTAATTAGTTTTAGTAACAGATTATAATTGAAATAAAAAATGAGGTATGCTTTAAAACGCAAAATTAATGGAGAAAAGGAACTTATTGGTTTAAGGAAACCGTAAATAATTGCCATTCTATTATTGAAGTCAATACTTTATTAATTTCAGTTATAGGTTCAGATTCTAATTGAAATAAAAAAAATAAGGTATGTTTTAAAACGCAAAATTAATGGAAAAAAGTTACTTATTGGTTTAAGGAAACGATAAATAATTGCCATTCTATTATTGACGTCAATACTTAATTAATTTCAGTTATAGGTTCAAATTGAAATAAAATTAAGGTGCGTACTTAAAAGCAAAATTAATGGAAAAAAGTTACTTATTGGTTTAAGGAAACCGTAAATAATTGCCATTCTATTATTGACGTCAATACTTAATTAATTTCAGTTATAGGTTCAAATTGAAATAAAATCAAGGTACGTACTTAGAAGCAAAATTAATGGAGGAATGATACTGATTCGGTTAAGAGAAGAATAAAAAATTGATTTTTAAATGTTAAAATTGTAAACGTTGTATGAAAAATAAAATAGTGGTAGTAGAATTATGATAATTTTCACCGATTTCTGAATTAAATAGGAAATTTTAATTACCACGTCATATTAACAATATCAGTAAAAGTAGCTAGTTCTAAAACTGAAAACGATTTTACCTTTAAACTAAAGTGGAAGTAACTTTGTTCATATATCATGTAGACATGTTTCCAATAATTTTGAGCCGGTGTCTAAATTGTAAGCGTGTTGTTTTAGGATCTGAACGCTGTCAAGTTGAACTCGGTTTTAAATTGAAGTGACGTTGAATTGAACTACGTTTTAGTTCAAGTTGTTAGGAAGTATTGTGTAATCAAGTTAAAAAAGCACAGTAATATGATTCAAATTAGTATCATATTAAAAAAAAAGCAGCAAACCAAACATTAGGGTTCAACACACGCTGTTAAATTGAACACGTGTTGTTTTAGCAGCAGAAGGCAGTGAAATTGAGCACGCTGTTACATGAATGTTCTACTGATTTGATTCGATGTGAAATTGAACCGTATTTCAGCGCAAATTGAGCCATATTATTGTGTAATCAAGTTTAAAAAGCTCGATCACAATTACGCATATTATGGCATGTAAACGATATTATGGTTAAACATGTCCCAAAAATTTTAACAGAGTAGCTAGTTCTTTTACCATTTTTTATTAGATTTAGTGTAAAGCCAATTAAATTTAAGCTCAATTAAAGCTTAAGCTTAACTAAGCTCATAAATGTAAGCATTTAAAGTAAATCTGACCTTCAATTAAGTATTAAGTCAAAAATATTTTCAGTTGAAAAGAATTTCAATTTAAGCTAAATATAAATTCAGGCTAATAAAAGAAATGCATTTAATAATAACTACTGTTTTTAATATTCTGTACTGCCGTCAAATAATATTTTTCATGGACTGTATAGATGTTTGGATATTTCTTCTAGATAAATGCGTCCCATTGATTGAATAAGTTTTTGAATATAGCTTCCAGATAAGACAGCTTAAACTTTGCAAAAGTAGTCCAAAACTTCATTTAGAGAATAAGTTTAATTCAATTGAGCTTTCCTTTCTAGCTTCTGGATGTTTTAAATCTTAAATTTCTGACTAATATTGATTTTTTTTCTGTGTTTTTCTTATAGCTGTTTTTTCTGATTAATATTGTTCTTTTACGTAAAGTTTTGAAGTTGAGAAAATGAACGTTCTTGCTGAAACTGTTTTAACGATAAGAATTATTTAATTCGTAAAAACTTTAAAATTAAAGTTTCTAAAAGGTTTTACCTGAGGCATACAAAATGTGAAATAATCGAGTAGTGAACATATAAAATACTAAGAAATTAAACATTTATGACTCAACCCTTTCCCGAGTTTTGAGTTATCAAATAATATTTTTAATATTCCTTGTGAAATTTTTTTTTATTTTGCATAAAACTAGGTGGCCCAAACAAAGAACTGATTTCCCAATTAGGCTATTTAGACCATATTTTCCTGATTGCTGCTGCACCGTTCTTTGATGAAAAATGCCCTCTAAAAACAGCACATTTATAGGCACACATCACTTATAGTTTTCACAAATTACTTAATATATTGAGCTAACACTTTAAATTATTCAGAATGATATTTAACGCTTGAAATCCCGACCATTAGAATAGAATTTGTTCGAATTGATACATATTTGCTCACAGGATGGTAATAGATCACATAAGCTAAATTTGTCCTAAAAGTTTTAAGCCATTCAATCGAAAATTTTAAAAAATACAAATTCAGCGCAAATCTAAAAATTAATTTAATTAAAAATTTCAGGATTTCCCGTGCAATATTATACAGTGGAATCAACGCAGTATTTATACGACGAAAATTAAAGATCATATAAGTAAATAATAATTTTTTTTAAGAAGATCGAATTTATTCTGTCTGAGAAAAAAAGTATGGTCAAAGCTAACATAATATAGTAAAGTTTATTGTGTTTCCGGCTCTATGGGAACGCCAAAAATCTTGCTAATTTTTACCGAAAGACTTTGGTAATGATTTTGGTAAAATTAACAATAAAATGCAGTTTTATAATGTGTAATAAAATTTGGGAAATGTAGTAAAATTTGATTACCTTATCAAAATACCTTAGAGAATTGCATAAAAGCAATTTTTTTCAGTTAAATTTACTTTTCAGCGTTGTATTTTTTACTTAATGTATTAAGACCAGAAATTTAAAATATATTAAGAACTGAATGTAGTAAAACTATAATTTTAAAAAATGGAATTTCTCAAAGAACCGTTATCATACGAATGGAAAAATGACCAAATGAATTGTTCAAATACCATATATTTTGGTTTTATCAACCAAAATTGTGTTGTTGTTTTCTCCCAAAAATATCATTACCATACAATGCCATAATTTTACCAGAACTGCTTTATCCATGCATGATTTTTAAATTTATACGTTTAAGAATTTGCTATCTTAAAAAAAAGCATCAGTCATTTTTGAACTAAAATGTATTGGTATTTCAAACAACACATGAAAAATATCTGAATTCCATATCTTTGACTGAAACAGGAACAAACAAAAAACTTTAAATCGATAATAGATAGGAAAAAAATCCAGGAAAACAAATCTGGAACAATAATTCATCCAGTTCCCGAACTCTTTATCAACAGTCACAAAACTTTTGTTTATTTTAACCATAAATTTCCGTTATTCATTTCTCTATCATAACTCGCAGTCATATAAATCTCGTAATACTAATTTGCATAAGAATCTCGTTTACTAAGATTTTTTCCTCTTCTGTTTTTTTTTATTAAAAAAATAGTTTAGGTTGTTTTTATTACTATCTCTTGGGAAGCATTTTTTAATTATATTTTTTTATTCCTAGTTTATGTTTCTGAAAAATGTCGTTTTTATAAACTGCAAATTTATTCATGATAAGAAAAATGTCATACAGTATTTTAAGATAATTCAAACGAAAACGGCTATTTTCTGCATTTTTGCCCCTATTTTTAAGACTTTTGTATACGAATCTATTTTTTCTTATAATAGTGAAAAAAAAGTAAGTCGAGCAATATTTTATTTTGTTTAACACCAGTCACTTAAGACTATAAAAAGAAATAGGGCCAAGAACTCTTTTTTTTTTTTTTTTTTTTTTGCAATTCCTTAACCTTGCAATTTTAAAGGAATCATTTCAGGTAGCTGAAGATTAAAATAATTCCCATAATATTAAAAAAATAGAAGTGACTAAACACATATTATATATATTTGGTTTAAAGCCGACCAGGTGGGCGGTTAGTGCACCTGACTGCGAAGCCAATGGTCGCGACTTCGTATCCCGCTCTGGGCAAGGATGTTTCTCTCTCTTGTGTTGTCCTCTGTGGCCCACCCTCTGAACGGGTTTGTGGCAGTGTGGCGTGGGCAATGTTACTCGCCTCCATGACTTTGGTTCACAGGTGCCCACTGGGTAACGCGAAATGAGTAACAACTCTGGCATCTTCTAAGGCGAAACGAATAAAGTTTAGTGCCTGCCATTCGAAAAAAAAAATATTTTGTTTAAAATAGGTATATACTTTCTATTTTTAATTTTGTCTGCAAGAAGAAATGGACGCTAACCGTCTGAGACGCTGCCCTGCACTTCCTCCTGGGCCCTTGTGGAAACGTTATTGGCGAGCGAGATACATTATTTAAGACCTATAGACTCCTTCTTTTTGTAGCTCTTGTTTCCGTTTTTTGTTCTTTCTTTATATTACTCTCAGCTACAAAGTTGTCTTTCATGTCTGCCACTGGAAATAAAAAAATTAAAATTTTTAAATTTGTTGAGAGCTGTTTGAAAAATATTGATTTAAAAATATGTGTCCAGGATTTTTGAAAAAAGAAAGGAAACATCTATTTATAGGGAAAAAGAAATTCTTAAATAAATTTGTAAAAAAAAAGTTATGTTTTCAGTTTTAAACCAGCAGCTGGGTTGATCTTTCAAAATCATAAAACTCATAAAATAAGTCAGTAGCCTCAATGGTTTTTCACAACACCCAAGGAAGTTTGTTGCTTAAAAATTGCAATGAAAATACGTCGACAGGCTGGTTTTTAAGCATAACATCAAGTTTTGTTTCTGTAAAGATTAAGAAGGAAATCCGTAGTCACAACTGAAGATGCAGAAATAACTTTCCTCTAGAAAAGTTACGATGTATATCTCTACCTGCACCAGATATTGATTTTTTATCACTGTACGAACGGAAATTAGAATTCGTAACGACCAGTCTTTGCTGGGTTTTGAACCTGGACCTTGTTGAGAGATGAGCACTGTGTCCTCTGCGCAACCACAGTTCCAGTGGTTTGCTATGAGGAAAAGTGGTTTCCATTAAAAGCTTTAATACTGGAAATGATATTTAGTTGTATAAATGTCTTAAACTATAGTCTTATATTAGAAACTATAAACTTAACTTTCAATAAAGTTGGTTCTAAAGTAAGGTAATATTCTAGTAGAGTATCAATTTGACAATAAAGAAAAGTCACTGTTTTATTTATATGATATTCAATATTTTATATAATTTTCATAAAATAATTGCTGAAAAGTAAGAGTAAGACAACAACAATATAAAATGATTTGAAAAAAGGCAAAGTTATCGAACAATAAACGAAACTATATGGCGAAAACTAAAATTGGAACTGAAAGTCTTGAAGTTGAAAACATTAAAAACCGTTTTATCAGTTTAGCAAAACAACTTTTAACCAGTCAAATATATGGGGAAAGTCAGAAAAAAATTAGCATTTTCTTATGGTGTAAAGACAAAGAGTGTCCTAAAATAGACTGACGGTATTAAAAAAATGGTATTCAGAAAACAGTTAAGGCTAAAATAAATGATTAAGAAAACGATACAGGGAGTAAATTTATGTAACAGTGCTTAATTTCTTTTAATTGCATTTAATACTATTTCATAAAGTCTGTGGCAGTTATTCAAGTGTTTTTAATGTAAAGTATTTTGTAAATTCTTCGGTAGGTGGCACTGCAAGTCGATTCTACTATTCTTTCTGTTGCGTTTGCTTATTCCGTTTTTCAATTAAAACCAGTGGTCACGCTTTGTTATAAAATATTTGAAAATATAATAATTTGATTTGAAAATATAATTTGATCCATTCATTAAAAATTTCCAAGCTTTTTGATGTCATTTTCAATTATTTTTCTTTGAGTTTTCGATTTTACTATCTGCAATGCCATCGTTCGGAAATGTTTTATATGAAAAACTCTAAGAATTAAACTATTTCCTTGTCTTAAAAATGTATTCATGTCTCATAAATTTACTCCAAGGATTTGTTTTTATCCTCATCCTTTTCCCTTTTTACAAAATGCTGCTCCTGTCAGTTTAATTTAGGTATAACTAATTAGTAATAAATATTAGGCTAATTGGAGCTGTAGTTATGAAGAAATATTCTTCTTGGGTTTCAATTTGTAGTTTTGAGTTAATTGAAGCAGTAGTTACAGAGAATTGCTAAAAGGAAGCAAAAGGAACAGGTAGAAATTTTAAATGATTGACTCAATGACGTTTTGAAAAGAAAAAAAACATAGAAACAATTCTAATATAGCTAGAATTAAAAAAATTAGAATTAGTAGAAAAAAAAAACTATAATTCTCTGAACATTTACTGCAAATGCAAAGAGATGTTACTTCAAACTACGTTTTTTCGATCGAGTTTAAGAAGTGCCATAACATGTTTCAATTTATCATAGCAAATTTAAACAATAGTATGGCTACAAATTTCCTAAAACTCTAGAATTTTTTATTTAAGTTCAGCAATAATAATGTTGTTTTCGTCTTCTTTATTTGATGTCACTAGCCGTATCTGGAAACTATAAATTTTTTAGATTCTAGCATGTTATTTATCTTAACATTGGTATTACACTGTTAGAATTCTCATTCTAAAATTACGGTAAAATAACAGGCAACAGTCTGTCCTTCCAATTAACCATAAAGTTTGAAGGTAAAGAACTTTTTTTTTACATTTACGACTTAGAAACCATTTACAACTGATATAGTTAAAAAAACCGTTATTATGAACTATACGGATTTTTTAACTATTTACAACTACCATAATTTCAAAACTGTAAAAGTGAAATTTAGCTGGACATTGGAGTTTGGTTGTGGTTGAATTGTTTTTTGTTAAGTGTACCTTGTAATGTAGCTTAATGGTCAATCTAGTGGCACATTTATCAAGGGAAAAAAATTTTTGCGTTAAGCAGCTCTGTGGTGCCTTTTGCATGAAGGAAAGTTTCGTTTTCCATCAGATCAGTCTCCGTAGGACACTGGAAATTTCTCATGTATTTAGGAAAGGAAGGAAATGTTGGGGTGTCAACGCTGGGGTTCGCACCCCCGTTCATGAGATTGACAGACTAGCCCTCTCAGATGGAGTATGTACCGAGAAACAATGAACTAAGTGGCCTCATAAGGTGTTTGGATATAAAATTTTGGTTGTTTAACAGTATTAAGTGAAAACAGTCAATTAACCATTTTTCTCACAGTCAATAGTTTGAATACCATTTTTTTACGGTTATTTGACTACTTTGCTTCAGTATGGTAAAATAACAATAAAATAAACTGTAAATTAATTATTTTTTAAAGAAATTTCTAATAGTGTAATTGTAGTTATATATTCACAATTTGAGCATTATTTTTCAATAACCCTGATTGCTATGTTCTTTTTCTTCTTGTGCCAAATTTATAGCCAGGCAATATTGTGCTCGCATCATCTGAGTATCGATAGTAAATTTATCTTTGACTTGACCTCAAAAGAAACTTGATAAATGCATCTCCAAAGTCACGTCTACATAAAAAAAGGAAAATATCAGTTGTCTCCTAAAATCTTCGAACGCATCATTAAACTTGATATATTTATTTCCTACATAAATACATCTACAAAATGTATTTTAAAATAGTAAGTATTGCAAAGAATTTAAAAAGCTAGCAAATTAGATAAAAGCTAAATTATCCGTATATTCACGTTCTTGAATTTATGAGTTTATTATTTCTATTCCCGTATGAAAATTTTTAATTTATTTCCAGATAAATTTTTAGGCATTCAACATATATTTTCAGGCATGCTACGGGTATGTTTAAAAACATATCCTAAAATATTTAAGAAGGTTTTAAGCTTAGATATTTTATTGATGAGAAACGATAGTGTTTGAATTCACATGGTACTCGAAGAAAAAATATTTCAGTTGCAATATGAGTTTTTACAAAAGAAGAAAGTGCAACACAATTTCATGTAAAATTAAAAAATATATACATGAACTGGAATATGATGATACATTTTCGTTTTCTAATTACAGCTTACAAATTAGAGGAAGAAAACGGCTGCAATTTTCTTATAAAAAAGACTAAATTTCGTAAAAACTTTATTTAAAACAGTTATAAAAATAAATAGTGAAAAAGAAACACCCGTATGAGGGATAATAAAAGATCTTTTTTTCACAAAAGCATTTGAAAATGACGAACAATATGTATCCTATTGTTTTTTATCCGATTTATTAGTTTGCATAATTTAGTTTTCACCCCATGAATATTTAAAGAATACTTTTAGAAAAATTGTGGAATATTGAGCATACATTTATGCATTAAATATGACATTTATAAAAATATATATTACAATTTAAAAGCTGAAGTAGCAATACATTTAGAAGTGTAAAGCACTCCAAAGTTGACATTGGGCAGAGGGTGCATAGATTGAGGCTCCGCAATTTTTTGACCAACAGCATGATGACGGCAATGGGGTCAGCATTGCACACCAGTTGCTTTTACTTTCCTTTTAAGCTTTATTGATTGAAGCTGGGTGTGCTTCAAGCTACCGCTAGATGTAGAACTCCAATTCATCACAATGACAGGTAAGTGCCTAAACAACTCGTTGTCGTGGCTGAATGTGCATAATTGAAAAATATTAAAAGCAATTAGGGAATGAACACTACATTAGTTATGAGCACGATGTTAAGTAAATTCATTAAAACATAAAGAGTTGTCACTTCCGCTATTTAGACAAGACCATTTAAAGCTTGAGTTGGGAAGAAAAAATCCTTCGGAATGAATTTATCCTACTAATTTGCAGCAAATACGATGAAAATTGCTATATGCTAATTGCTTAATGCTGATTGCTAAATGCTAATTGCTAAATGCTAATTGCTAAATGCTAATAGCTAAATGCTAATTGCTAAATGCTAAATGCTAAATGCTAATTGCTAATTGCTAATTGCTAAATGCTAATTGCTAAATGCTAATTCTGAATGCTAATTGCTAAATGCAGAATGCTAATTGTTAAATGCTAATGGATAAATACTAATTGTTAAATGCTATGCTATCGTTGCTGATTGCTGAATACTAATTGAAAGTTAAGAAGATGCTTTATTGAATAATGTTTTTCTTCAAGTTGAGCCATAGTGAATTGTCTAATCAAGTATGAAATGGTACAGTTTAGTACTATATTATGTACGCAGAAAATTTGAGTGATATTATATTTCAACAAACTCCGAATCAGTGTAAAGCTTGCTGCGACTCAACTTAATCGTAATCGCGGCAGTTAAGATCAAGAACTTGAACTCTAACTTTTCATTCGTCAGAACAATCTAAGCTGTCTCTGTGGCATGATTCTAAGCTGATGTGGATATTCCTTTTCGTTATACTTTAACATTTTCGATGTTAATAAGTACTAAAATAATGTAAACTCTAACCACCACAAGCCTGTTCCATTGTTTTCATTTAAGGTTTATTATCAAGAAGTTTAATTTTTCATTATTGCTTAACATGTTGCTTTTGCAGCCTTCATAAAAGTTCATCACTGATTAATTTTTTAATGAGTTATTTGTATAGCTAATCATACTCAAATATTTCATAACCTCTATTAAAAACGATTTTTAGTGAATAGGAAATAGAACTCTTTTATGAATAATTAAATACAAATTTGAATCTTTTGCACCATGTAAATTATAACACTAACGACAGGGGACGAAAGTATTCTGCAATAATTTGCATTTTATTGACATGACACATGGATTTTGCGTACATGAATTTTGGAAGTGCAATATTATTCTGACGCTCTTCATTACAAAATATTTATTTTCTTATCAAAAAATGTGCTTTTTTATTTTTCGTTATTGACTGCTTATCCAAATACTGTATTTTTTTTCTTCTGTTTTATAATTCAAACAGAATCTTGTATCCTTTAGAAATAATCACTTACTATTGAAAATCGTTTTTGTATACAGGGTGATTATAATTAAAACTTCATTTTCAAAAAACTATAAAAACCACTCGACAGAATTACAAGAGTTTCTTTCTACATGTCTGTAGAAATTTAATTGTTGATTACCAAAGCCGGTACAATAAATACTTTTAGACGCAAAAAGCAGAACCACCAGAAAAAATAGTGTACCAGTTAACTAATTATGTGATTTAACTACATCTTTTTTGTAAGAAAAGCGGGAAAAAACATCATATATTTCTGAATTTAATATGTTTCAAAATTGACTAATTCATTGGAAATGTTCGGAAAATTGGAGTGTGGAAAAAATTAATGTATCTATTTTGGACTAAAAATATTGAGCCGAGTATTCAAAATTCTCTCAATACTCTCGATTTTACGCACATCACCCAACCTTGGCCAAGCATCTAGCCTATTTTAGGGTTGTATCTCTTAACAGCCATAGTAGGTACTCCTCTTTCCATTTTTTCCCTCCGCAATCAATGATAAGACCTATCGTGATTGCGAAGTGAAACAATAAGACCCATCGCGATTGCGGAGTGAAACAATAAGACCCATCGCGATTGCGGAGTGAAATAATAAGACCCATCTCGATTACGGAGTGAAACAATAAGATCTATCGCGATTGCGGAGTGAAACAATAAGACCTATCGTAATAGCGGAGTGAAACAATAAGACCTATCGCGATTACGGAGTCAGCCGCGACAAACTGCGTATTCACGTTGGTTGCTTAGTTGACTGCCAGGATCAAAGTCACAAGCTCAAGCTATCAACTGGCAGTGTGAGACAACCTTAACTTAACATATCATATACTCCAAAATATTCAAACACATATGAAATACACATTGCAAATAATTCAAATAGAAGTACAACCGTAACCTATGCTAGGCTTCTCATTAGATAATAGACATTGGGGTTCAGTTCTGTTTTTTTTAATCTGAACCATAGAATGTAGATTAATTTGTTTATCTAGTGGTATCTCCAATTGTGAGAAATATGGAATACTAGAGATTTTATATCAAACAGCTCTGTGATACTACTGTGGCACTCTGTGGTTCCAGGACCAAAGTCACTATCTCAAACTTTTCACTGGCAGTGTGAGACAACCGTAACTTAACATATCATATATTCTAAAATATTCAAGCACATATGAAGTACACATTGCAAATAATTCAAATAGAAGTACAACAGTAACCTATGCTAGGCTTTTCGTTAGATAATAGACATTGGGGTTCAGTTGTGTTTTTTTTAATCTGAACCATGGAATGTAGATTTATTTGTTTATCTAGTGGTATCTCCAATTGTGATAAATATGAAATACTAAAGATTTTAGATCAAACAGCTCTGTGAAACTACTGTGGTACTCTGTGGTTTCAGGATCAAAGTCACTATCTCAAACTTTCCACTGGCAGTGTGAGACAACCTTAACTTAACATATCATATATTCTAAAATATTTAAACACATATGAAGTACACATTGCAAATAATTCAAATAGAAGTACAACAGTAACCTATGTTTGACTTTTCATTAGATAATAGACATTGGGGTTCAGTTGTGTTTTTTTTTAATCTGAACCATGGAATGTAGATTAATTTGTTTATCTAGTGGTATCTCCAATTGTGATAAATGTGAAATACTAAAGATTTTATATCAAACAGCTCTGTGATACTACTGTGGTACTTTGTGGTTTCAGGATCAAAGTCACTATCTCAAACTCTCCACTGGCAGTGCGAGACAACCTTAACTTAACATATCATATATTCTAAAATATTCAAACACATATGAAGTGCACGTTGCAAATAATTCAAATAGAAGTACAACAGTAACCTATGTTTGACTTTTCATTAGATAATAGACATTAGGGTTCAGTTGTGTATTTTTTTAATCTGAACCATGTAATGTAGATTAATTTGTTTATCTAGTGGTATCTCCAATTGTGATAAATGTGAAATACTAGAGATTTTATATCAAACAGCTCTGTGATACTACTGTGGTACTCTGTGGTTTCAGGATCAAAGTCACTATCTCAAACTTTCCACTGGCAGTGTGAGACAAACTTAACTTAACATATCATACATTCTATATTATTCAAACACATATAAAATACACATTGTAAATAATTCAAATAGAAGTATGCTATGCTAGGCTTTTCGCTAAATAATAGACATTGGGGTTCGATTGTGTTTTTTAAAGTGAACCATGGAATGTAGCTTAATTTGTTTATCTAGTAGTGTCTCCAATTGTGCAAAATAGGAAATACTGGACTTTCTGTATTAAACAGCTTTGGGGTACTACTATCTATGTGTGAATGAGAATAGTTCAGGGTCACCAACTGAAAAGTACAGGACGGTGGAAACTACTCCTAGGATGAAAGAATTGAGAAAATATTGTAGTGTCATTGATTGGGTAGGGACTCCTGTTCTGTTCATGCAATTGACAGATTAGCCCTTTTGGAAAAAGTATGTACCACGCTAAAGATAAGTTGCTTTATTAGGTGCTCACCACACACTTATTAATATAAGATTATTTGGTTTTGTTAGGCATCCAATGATAGAAAATAAAAGTATTATTCAATTCTTATCGCATGGCTTAACTTCCCAGCTTTCGAAAAACGAGAGCTTTATTCTTACTGTCTATGGGCCTAGTCAGTATGGTTAAAATTCCAGTTATTCAACCTTATTGTCTGAAAGCAGTCAACTAACTCTTTTTCTTATATTTAACAGCTTGTAGACAATTTTTTTATGATAATTTTACTGTTTTTGGTTGAATAAGGTAAAATAACAATTAAATAAATTGTTACTTAACAATTTTTCCAAAAAATTTCTGACAGTCTGCACGTAGAAACATTTAAATAATTTAACATTTTTTCGGTTTTTAAATATTTTATTTGGAAATTTTAACTATCTTAGTTATAATACTGTTTTTAAATAATATTCAGTATTTAATGTGAATTTTGATTGGTAAATGTAAAAATATTTAAAAAAAAATCCTATTTAAATAAAAAAAATCTGATTTAAATTTTTTCGGAAAGAAAAAGATTTTTATCTACCCTGGTAACTATATCTGTTTCTAAAGCTAATTGATTAAATAAAATCTGAGCTGCGCTTGAAACAAATTTCAGAAATCAGAATATTTATTTTAACAATATTAAGAAAGCTAAATTAAAGCAAGTTCTCGAAGTAACTATTCCAGTTCTATGTTTTTTCAGAACCTCTTTTTACGACAAAATGAAACTAATGATACGTTTTGAAAATACAAAATTCCAAATATGCTAGTTTTATGTTTTAAAAATTTTTATTTCTAGCAATTCAACATCAATTTAAAAATATACTGAAGAAAGTTCTTTCGCTTATGAAGAATTTTCTTTTTTTTTATTATTGATTAACTGTCGTTGTTGCATAGATATCTCTTTCATTAAATATTAAGATAATGACGGGGCTTTTTTTATAGGGAAATTTTTTCTGAAACGAAAGTTGGTGATTATGTTTATGATATTTTCTCGAATTCAGTTAAAAATTAAAAAGAATTATTAAGGTAAAGAAACTTTAGAAGAGGCAATTACACAAATTATTTGCAATTTCTTTAGAATGAGAAATATAAATACCATTTCATAGGAGCAAGGAAAGCTTTTTTGATAAATGAGTTTGGTTTACAGATATAGCATTAAAAACTTGGAACTAGGAAGAACCAAGGCGATCGTTTTAATTAAGTATTCTTTTTAAATTTAATGTGGTTTTTGAAATAAAATTTTAGTTTTTCTAGTATTAAATAGAATTGTATTTTAATTTATATTAATTCAAAACTCTTCCCTTTTATGCACTAAAAGTTTTTTTTTATTAACCAGTTCTAACCTCCTTTATAAGATACAAGTCATCGGCAGCTTCTAGTGTCACACAAACGAAATAAAAAAATTAAAAAATGCTCAAATTTGCGCTTTTGTTCTAGAGATTTGCGTAAAGGTAAAAATGGCGATGAAACTTTTGACATTTAGGTTTAAACTGATAAAACCTTTAACGTTTAGGCGATAAGGTTTCTTAAGTTTTTGATATTATTTATCATTTCTACCAAATTTTGTGAGATACAAGACATCAATAGTTCCCAATCTCATACAAGCGGAATGAAAAATTTAAATTATATTTAAATTCGTGCTATTAATTTCGAATATTTACTTAAAAGTAAAAATAATGATATGGCTTTTAACGTTTAGGACAATATTTTTTAGAGTGATGCTGCCTTATATTTTCAAATTTAGAAATAAGAATCCATTAAAAACAAAAGGAATTATTAGGAAAACATCAGTATAAGGAATACCAGACAATGACTTTAATCTAAAAAATCTGTGTAAGTAATACCGAGCAATGATCTCTGAACAAAAAAAGTAGTTTGCTTAGTGAATCCTGATATTGCACAGGACTTGTAAGTGCTATAGTGGCTTATTTATGCACTGTGCAATATTATATTGCTTTATCATTATATGTATCTTTTGACTTAAACCGACTATGAATGGTTATTCGCAGATTTAACCGACTAACTTTGGAAGTGTTGAAGATACCTTGGGCATTAACCGACTGTAATAAAGTTGGTAATTTTCACCTTAACTAGTTAAACCAATATGAATCTTTCATTTTGGCTTTAATTGTATCATGAATAGATATATTCAGAGAATGTGTGTTTTGTGTCTGTTAACCCATGGAGAATTATTCTTCCAGATTTTTCTTACTTAATCGATTACTAATTAATACATTTCAGCATTTTTTTGTTTCATTTATTCATTGAGATGTGTTTTATTAAACTTAGTTACCGAACTTTCGATTTTTAGGTAACGAGTATTTTTAAAACTTGAATTTTGAGAAGGTTTTGAAAATTAAAACCTTAATATTTAATTTTGCAATTAAGTTAAATAGAGAACATTTATATATTGATTATCAAAAATATTCAAATATATTGATTATCTACACAATTAACGAAATTCCGGACATTTAAGTCTCGTTATGTAAACACGGAGGAAACAAACTTCTTTTCTTGTCTTTAAAATTATGAAATAAACTAATTCTATGACATAATTAAAGGGAAAATCCAATAATTAGATCAAAAGTCTTAGATACGTTTTTTTTTCTTTAACTATATTCTCATCTAATTAGTTGAAGTTGATGTCGAATTTTATATCTATTTCGAATAAAAATAAAATTGTGAAATCGTTTTTTGTAACTAAATGATTTTGGTGATAATTATAACATGTATGAACCACACAGTTAAAATTTAAATTCACAGTTAAAATCAATCAAAATTACGTTAAAATAAATGGTAGTAGTTTGTTCATCCAATTAACCGTAAAATTTACGGTTGGAAATATTTTTTACCTTTACGGTTCTGAAATCGCTTACAACTATCATGGTTACATATTTTTTTAAATAGAAAATTAAATAGACACTGGAGTTAGGCTTTTTGTTAGGTGATGAACATTTGGGTTAGATTGTGGTCTAATGTTTCCTAATGAACCATGGAATATTTTTTAATTAGTTTGTCAGGTAGTGCCATCTATCGGGTGAAATGAGAATAACTAGACTTTTTTGTATTTAGCAGCTCTGTGGTGCTATGCGCAACTAAGTGCTTCGTATTCTATAAGTTCGTGCAATAACTCTTCATGAGTCTAAAGAATGGCAAAAATATTGTGGTGTCAGATCTGGGTTTGGAACCCTCGTTCAGCCAGCCATTTGATTGATAGTATGCA
The DNA here is from genome assembly GCF_043381705.1 of Parasteatoda tepidariorum. Lineage (NCBI taxonomy): Eukaryota > Metazoa > Arthropoda > Arachnida > Araneae > Theridiidae > Parasteatoda > Parasteatoda tepidariorum. Next base: position 65,028,228 of record NC_092213.1, read on the forward strand.
CCTAGCTGAAAAGGACTAAGTGGCTTCATGAGATGGGCCTAGTTAGCGCAGATAAAATTCTGGTTGTTTAACCTTATTAGGAGAAAACAGTCAATAAACAATTTTTCTCACAGTCAACAGTTTGAATGCCATCTTTTTTAGGATTATCGACTGTTTTTGGATAAATATGGTACAATAAGTGGTATAATATATAATACTAGAGGGCTGCGCCCCCTGCTGGCTAACGCTCTCCAACCCCCAAATATTGTTACGCAATCTTATATGGTTTGCTTCACAAACCAAGATCGCTTTGCTCGCTACTAACTTAGGTACATTGCAAATGCACAAAATTCTAAGAATTCAAAACAATCATTCAAATCCATATAACAACTTTCTTTTTTAAAAAAAATACATCTTTTTAGTAAATACTAAGTCATTAAAATAAATTTGAATTAAAATAAATGACATGTAATTCGCTAAACCTATTAGAAATGTGCTATAGTATAAAATCTTAAGATAAAATTTCTAAAACTGATATCTCTTCAAAAATGTTAAAATTTTGGCTATAATTAAGTCTATTAAAAATTGAAATAAGTGAATTGCAATGGAAAAACCTGCATAAACAAAACGTTAATAACCATGAACGATTCACAACTTTGTTGAAAACGTAAGTATAAGTCTTAGAAGTTTGACATACAAAAGAAAAACTTGCAGAAACTAAGCATTAATTTGCAATAAATATTAAATGCTAAGGGCTTAGCAAAAAAATAGTTACTATTAAAGATTAAGAACTTCCTTAAACACACAATTATAAATTTCCGGACTTGGAGCTATCATTGTTAGGCTGTCAAATGACCTAACCCTAGAGAGGCCAACATTAAGTTGTCCATGACTAACAACTGGTTTAGTCTATATAAATTCGTGAAAAAAAGCGCTTTCGACAAAATACTAAAATAGAGATATATCGACAAAGATTACTCACTTCTGCCTAGCTTAATAGTATGAGATTGCAGCAGCTGAATTAAACAACATGCTGATGCTCTCTCTGGTTATTTCGGTTTCCGTTCTTAAAAGCGCTACATGTTGAGACATCTCAGCATGATTTGGCATGTGACATTTTTAGCGACAATCATTGGTCGATTTTCTAGCGTTGCCATTCGGGGAGTTGTAATGAGGCTTTTTTATGTAGCCGTGTAAGAGAAATATATATATATAGATTCAATGCATTCAATACAAACACTTAGACGTTTTTTAGACGTTTAGGTAGCTCCCAGTAGAAACATATCAATTCAACAGCGGCCTTTTAAAGCATTCTCACTTCGATTAATTAATTAATTCCTAATTGAGTTTAAATTAAATATTATCACGTTTTCAGGGCATGAATCTGAATTGATCAACCTGATAATGCTCACTCTGGTTATTGTTTCCGTTTTTAAAAGCGCTATATGTTGAGCCAGTTTAAATGAAATATTATTATGTTTTTAGGGCATGAATCTGAATTGAACAACCTGATAATGCTCACTCTGGTTATTATTTCCGTTTAAAAAAGCGCTATATGTTGAGCCACCTCATCTAGATTCGCCATGTGACATTTTTAGCAGCAATCATTGGTCGATTTTCTAACGTTGCCATTCGGGGAGTTGTAATGAGGCTTTTTTTTGGTGCCGTGTAAGAGAAATATATATATAGATAGATAACAATTAACTGAATTGTTATTTAACTACTTGATCCTAAAAAATTCTGACAATTCGTATGGAGCTTTAGTAAATAGTTAAACTTATGAAATGTGTAATTTTCCATTTTTTTCATTTGTTTGCTTCTAACAAATAACACCAATGAAAGATTTAAAAAGCAATTATCTTTTATTTTAATTTAACGAAATGAAAAAAGCATTTGAAAAAAAATTGTCGATTTCTTCAAAAATTAAGAATATAATCAATTTTAATTCAACAATAGAAGCTAAGGAATAAAATAAAATATAAGATTATTTAAACTAAAGATTGTTTTTGGCCGAAAATCAAAGTTATTTACTAAATAACTTTGAAACTGTAAGTATTTAATTCAAATTTTATTACAAACGGAAACACATTTTAACTCTCTGATAGAAAAATAAAATAATTTTTTTTTATTTCCACTATTATTCATAAATAAATTGGTAAAATGTTTATTTCTTATGCGCACCCCGATGTTAGACAAAATCCATTGTTGTTAACGTTTCAGAGTTAAACAGCCAATGAATAGATCTATAAATAAAATTAATAGCTGTGTTTGTTTAGTTCAGTTTGTTTGCTCTGTTCTTTTCTTCCTATTCTAACTAAACAAAAGACTTTAATTAAACGTAAATAAGTTCAGAAGATTGTAAGGGTTTATTTAAACACACTAAATGAATCACAAAATTTTCTTGTTTCATTTCTTTTCTTCATTCATTTTTTTCTGTTTAATTTTCATGAATTTTAAATGCATCGTAAAAAGTTTTAAAATGCTATTCTCGAAAAAAAACGTTTATTTTTAAAGATTACATGAATAATGAAACTTAGATAACACAATTAGGATTGACCTACTTTTCAATGAAAAAATAATAAAATTAAAAGCTTTTGAAGAGTTTTTAGCGTGCTCATTTTTGAAATTTTTTTTTTATAAAGAGTTACTTTTATAAATACATCTGAACAAAACTTAATAAAAAGCTATTTATTATATTAAGTATTTGTTATCTAAATACATCTGAACAAAACTTAATAAAAAGTTATTTGTTATATTAAGTACAGTTTATTTACAAATTGAAATTTATGGGTAATTAATAAAACCATGCACTGTATTTTTTTTCTAACATTGTTGAATTTGGGAAAAATGACTTATGTATAAAGAGCTCGGTATCCTTTTCAATATCAATATTATTCATAACTTCTGCGAATGTAATTTAGTAATATAATTTGAATATTGTTTCTGTCAGCAATTTAAATTAAGAATGTTGTTTTGTGAAACATAGTAAAATAATTTTTTTAGGTGTTCATTTTATTTATTTATTTAATTTTTATCCTATACATATGTATTTGTCGATATTTTTGACACTTTAAATTTAAAAGAAATTAAAATAATTTTACAATTTGTACCGCTAATAACTCTTTATACGAGTATCCCTAACATTAATTTTATTTAAATTTATCAGCGACATTGGATAACAAATTTATATTAGATTTTTGGCGGTACAGGACAGAGAAAAGTTTAAGATCACCACATAATTTTTTATATACAATTTTATTACTGCAAAAAATAATGTTTCGAGCTTTGAAATCGTTAACTGCATAAGAATATATTTAAAAAATATGAAAAGTAAAATAGTTTTTTTATAAAAATGAAAACAAAAAATTTATGATATGAGTGCTTGGAAAAAAATCATAAAACCACTTCTTGAAATTTAAAAAACATAATTTAATCATAGAAAATTGAATGTGTTTTGTCTTAATAAACTTAAAATTGACAAACACAAAATCTGAATATTTATATTCAAACATTCAATTTAGTATTTTTTTAGCATAGATTTAGATAAAGTTTTAACGAGTGTTAGAAAAATAGAAAAAACAAACGTTTCTTGTATAATTCTCATATTTATAATATGAGTGCTTGGAAAAAATCATAAGACCCTTTCTTGAAATTTAAAAAATATCATTTAATCGTAAAAAATTGAATGTGTTTTGTCTTAATAAACTTAAAATTGACAAACAAAAAATCGGAATGTTTATATTCAAACTTTCAATTTAGTATTTTTTTTTTAGCATAGATTTAGACGAATGTTATTTAATGTGTTAACGAATGTTAATGAATCTAACGAATGTTAGAAAAATAGAAAAAACAAACGTTTCTTTTCAGAGTGTAGCGTAAAGTGAAAAAAAAAATATATGTTAGAATATAAAGGTGTGACATTTTTTTTTGATGATTGAAATCTACTACGGTAAGAAATACGAAAGAGATATCCACCAATCCTGACTTCCTAATATCGACGTTGCATCATAACTTAGTAGAGTGCTCGCATTACAAAGGTACCTCGGGCCAAAATGCAAGTTTCAAACATTTCCTGATCACCGGACTTTCTCACCGTATTATCGTAAAGTAAAATGACCACTGGGGAAAATTTCTACCACTTTCCAAAAAAACTGTTGTGTTCAAACCACATCTGGTCCTGATGACAAAATAAATAATTATTATTTCCTGACAACTTTGTCACAAGCAGAATTATCGCCAAAATTATTACTGCAGGACATTTATGATTAATAGAAATTTCGACTACTGTTCGATTAGCGAGAGTGCTTTTATTGCGAATGGAACGGGATGGCACCTCAAACTTCAATAATTTCTTGGTCATTGTATACAAATCTTGTAACCATTTTATTACCGAAAATAATTTTCCGACAATCGAAATTTTAGATCTTTTTCCAACTTCTTAAAAGTAATAATGGTAATGCTATAATTGATCATTCTTAAAAATAATTTATGTAACCAAATAAATTTATTGCCTCCTGCCAATTGGCTAGAGTGCTCAAATTTCAACATAATCTCTGTGTTTGTGGAGCACATCACTCTCGTAATACACATCTATCATTACCGATTAATCAGCATCGTCTGATGAGAGGTGATGTGGTTCAGGTGTGGCAAACTTTAAAATTGATTTCTTCTTTTTAGTTCCTTGGAAAAATTAAATTTAAAATTATTATGATATTTTATTATTTAGAAGACGTTTTATCACAAATTTCTATTTCAATCGAAGCAACATAATTCTCATATTGCGTTACTTATTGAATAGGTACCTCTCTTTGAAAAAAATATTTGTATGGTTCTCATTTCCAAAAAAAAGAACATTTAAATTCAGATAAAACGAATAGTAACAATACTTTTTTTTATTTTTTAATACAAATAATAAGAAATATGTACTGTGAAAAACATTAATTTAGATTCAGAGTGATTCCATTTTTCAATAATAGTTTCGATTATAATAATATATTTAATACGTCACATATAGAAGATTTATCATCATTTTGACAATTATTATTATCTGACTAGTACAAAAACATGATTTCGCAAAAAATTTTTGAATTTGAGCTTATTATAAATTTAAAACTGTACTTTTAGCTTTCTAAAAATACTTTACTTTTAATTGTATTTTGATTATTCACAAAGTTATAGCAGTTTTTGCGGTAGGTGATAACAGTGAATAGACGAATGATTTTAAGTCTTTAAACGCGTTTATCACAAATTCAGATTCTTTACATTTATCACCACATTAAAAACGATATCTCATGTTGCTTTCAAAATAATTATCTACAATTTTTCATGAGTGTTTATGATTACAGCACACATGTTTTGAACTGCTGACTAAGAAAAACAAAGTAGAATTTCATTTCTTATGCATATTTTTTCGCAAAGACAAGTGAGAAATTTTTTTAAAAATTTACTTTTTAAACATTGATTCCCTACTGAATAATATATGTACTTGTTTTTAAAATAATATTTCAGAACAGAGTTGATAGCGTTCTAAATAAACTCCTCAAAGGATATTCTGTTTTATGAGATAAATTATTTTTACAGTGTTTAGCGTAGATGCAAAAAAGGCCTAATTTTTACCCAAAAATGGAAATTTAAAAAATAATGATAATAATTTTTTGTTAGTTCATAATCAAACAAATAAGCTAGTTTTTAATAATTTCAAATTAATATTTAAAAAAAGGTGTCGAAACTAGTCGAATACCTGTAGCAGAGATCGTAACAAAGAAACTATTTCTTTATAAAAATATTGATATTGCATATTAAATATTCAACAATTATTCTATATTCAACATACTATATTCAACAGTTATATTCAACAACTATATTCAACAGTTTTAGTAACTCTAAAAAATTTATATTTGCACAACTCTTGACATAGTATAAAAGTTACTATGAAATTTTGGTGAATTGGATAGAAAATAATTTTATAGTACAGCAAAGTATCATGAAATTGATCGTTAAAGAAAAATTTAATGCAGCATCTCTATGTTTATTTTCATAAAATATCTTGATTTTTATCCCAATTTCGAAAATGCGCCCAATACAAGTTTTTATATTTTAATTAAAACTTAAAATAATAAATAGCACTTTTTAATTCAATAATGCATAAATAGTTTATTCAAAATTTAATTCAATTGCTTTTAAACTTAAAAATAAATTTGCCTTAAAAAACGAGTTTAAATCTCGATAAAAAGACGCAATATCAATTAACATAACAGTCATAAAAACTACAATATTCCTATGAACGCATAGTGGCACCGAGAAAATACTTAAAAACTAACTACTAACTAAAACTAAAAACTAACTAAAAGTAACTACTCAAAGGAAAAGAAAAATAGAAACAGTAATTAATACTAATAAATCAAAACGACAAGAAATTATCATAATTAAATAGAATTAACTGATAAACATTATCTTTCGAAAATCTGTAGAGTGAAATATAACGATTTCCTTGTTGCCATAGCACCAATATTTTGATACTTTTCATTTCGTTTTCCGTCTTCTAGCCAAGAGACACAAAACTACGCCAAAGAATAGCAAATTGAAGATGAACTCTTTAAACATGAAAATATAACTGTATTTTTATTTGTTTGCAAAATTTTCTTTTAGAAATATTTTTTTTGCAAGAAAACTAACTTTTATTAAATATTTAACAATTTACTTGGTGTATAATAACATAAATTACTTGATGACATAAATAACTTAAGGTACAAGTAGAACTATGATAATTTGCAAAATCTAATTTTTCACAAAATAAAACATACCCATGTCCAAGAGGTCGTGGGCTCGATCCCTGCCTGCCGAAGACTCCCGGTGTAGTGAATGGTGACAGATGCAAGTTAAATCTGTCAAGTCACAAAGTCCTACATATGCTCCGATAACAAATCATACCTCTGAGGGTTATGATCCAGGAGTTTTCTTGTCTTCTGGATTAGGTTCAAAATTACAAGCATACGGTGTTGAACATTAGCAGTCGTAAACCCAAAAATTGAGTCTGCTGTTCAAAGACGGATATAAAATTAAATAAAATAAAACATTGGGCCGGGCTAGCCTAGTTGGTAGGGCGTTGGACTCACGTGCGAGAGGATGGGAGTTCGATTCCAGCTGACTGAAAAATCCCAGTGCATTGAATGGTGACTGGTGCTAATTAAATCTTCACAAAGTCCTTCAAGTTCCCATAACAAATCCATAACACTGGGGGTACTGATCAAAGAGTTCCTTGTCTTCTACATTGGGTTCAAAATTTCAAGGCTACAGAGTGGATCATTGGTTGTCGACAACTCCGAATGGGGTCTGCTGTGCAGTGACGGTTATAGAGTAAAAATAAAATAAAACATTATCTTTACGTATAATAGGTACTTTAAAAGCTAACATTAATTCTACAGACAATAAAAAGTATGTATATAAGCACTTATGCGCAAAAGTCTAACTAGCAACCTCAATATTATTGATTATTAATTCGAAATATAAAATAATATATAATATTATTTCTAAACTCGCTTAGTATGCTTATCAAACATGAAAAGAAAGTCAACGCTCTGAAGACACTTTAAATAAAAACATTTTATATTAGCCAGGTATTAAATGTACAGTTTTTTCTATGTTTAGAGATATTCGTACATAGGGTAAGTTTAGGATGAATTTCTTCGTTTATAATAATATTATTCTGATAAAATATATTATTCAGCAAATTATATAAACTGTTAAAACTTTCGTATCAAGTAACGGAAATAATTATTTGAACCCTGAGTGCATCACCCAAAAAATTTTTACCGTAAAATTCATTTTTACCGCAATATTTTATTCCGTATTTTTGGCAGTAAAATTTATTTAATTACATAGGCTCACAGTCAATATTTCATTGAAAATTCCGATACATCAGATTTTTTATTCGGTAAATTTAATCCGGAATTTAATTCGGAATTTTTCACTGTGTAGATATTGCTTATTCAATTACTGAGTCAAAATTGTAATTTTATGTGTGTATTATTTATTTAATATTGACATTTGCTTTCGTAGAATCTCTTCTTACATGAATTAATATATCAGCGTGCAAAGGTTCAAAGTTTTTCGAAGAATATTACATTTACGAATAAATAGAAAGAAAATAACAATTTCCGAAATCAAGTGTAACATGTATGTTGGCTGGATTAAGAGCTATAAGAACAATAAAACTGAAAAGAAACTCGGTGGAAAGCCGAAATGTCTTCCACCGGTTGACCAAAATTTTTTGGGAGCTAATGTATAATTTTGAGATTCTGCCAAATAAAAATACATCATCCGTCACTCCATGTTAAGCATACAAAAAAGTTAGTTTCGCTTTATATCGGTTAAATTTTGGCTCTCGACCAATCAGAGAATGTTACCCGCAACGAAATTAAAAATCGGGAACTCTAGCTTCTTCACCTAATTATCTTAAGTCCAATTTATAGCGTTAACTTATGTGCAATGGTAAAAAATGAATTAACATGCACAGGGTAGGGGGTTGAGATATTATTGACATGATTTGAGACGAAACACTTCGAATCTATCCAAAAACGTTCGATTCGAAGTTTCTCGTCTCAAATCATGTCAATGATATCTGAACCTCCTCCCCCCAACGCTGTTCAAGTTCAAGTCAATTTATTTATATATATATATATATAATATTACGCGACCTATTTTTCATATTTATTAAGGAACATTGGTAATTGTTGGAATGAAAGTATTATTATATAAGTGATATTTTTAACAATATATTTTATTAATTTACATTTGATGTCTAATTTCGAAACTAAAGATTTAATTGTTTCGAAAGAATAAAAGTTATATGTTATATATTCCTACACTAAGAGTAATTTTTATTTATATTATTTTATTGATCCTTTTTATTCCTTGTCCGATAAATCTCAATAATATTCTTTCGACAAATCACAAGCCTGAAAACATAAAGCATAGACTATTCTACTTCATATTTACGTAAAACGGGCAGTCACAAATATCCAGTACATATCTTTAAGCATTTGCAACATACAATGAAATATCTTCTTTAATTATCATATGTATATATATATATAT